>NC_133648.1:256063324-256372073 GCF_009905375.1 Apium graveolens
TGATTAAACTCTGAAAAAACCAGTCAGTATTTGTGAAGAAACATAGAAACAGTCATTCACTTTTTGAGTACAGAAGCCATGTTCTGATGACCGTTAAATTCTGATAATAGTCAAGTTCTGATGCAAATCCTGATGCCTGCGTGGCATTATTTATTTAATTGACTTATTTTTGATATTTACTATAACGGTCATATTTTCAGAAAATACTTAAGTGAGATAAAAACATTGCTAATCTTTTGGTTAATGGGAAACGTGTTTGTTTTGACAACTGCATGTGCACAATTATTACTGCACGTTTACCGTGCCCACTAATAATGTTTTGACTGATTACATGCTGTCAGGTGTCAAAAGTTCGGTTCAGCTTCATAAATTAGCCGTTGTAATAAGTGGAGCGTATATATATGAGAGATAAAAGATTTTACAATCTTTTACCTACTTTCTCACTCTTTTCTCATCTCTCTTATTCTCTTACACTCTTACTATTTTCTGACGCTACTTTCTTACAGGCATTTTATCAAACACTTTTTACACACACATTATTTCACTTAATTTCTCATAGAAATGGCACCAAATGACGTTATCTTTAATGGAGCCAAGTTCGTCCCCAACAACTATATGGCTATTCTCAGCAAGGACGATGCTCCTTCAGATCTTTACTTTATTCAAGATTTTCTTGCTCGCAGTGAGATTGGGTATGCTTTGACCCAACCACAAGCACTCTCGGGAACATAAATACTAGAGTTTTGGAGGTTTGGAGTCTATGATAATGATGGTGAAAGTGGGTCCCCAAGCATCATTTTCACAACTGGGGAAGATGAGCACCTGGTTACCCTGTCTACTGTTCGACAAGCTCTGTATTTTCCAGAAAATTGTACTTTCAATGCTCAGATTGGGGATCCACTTCTACAGAGCTTGATGGCCAATCTTGGCTATGAGAAAAGTCTGTCCAAGCTGGGACAACTGAAGAGGCCCTACATCAGAAGGGAGTGGAGCTTCTTTTTCGATTGCATCACCAGAGTCTTTGCCAACAAATGCTCCAATTTTGATGCTATTCCAATTCTGAGTCAGCAAATATGGTATGCGCTTCTTAATCAAACTCATTTTGATTATGCTACTGCTATTTTGGGTTTTATTGGGGATAGGATGAAAGAGGACCCAAATATTGTTTATTTTGCTAGATTCTGTCAGTTTATTTACAGTTTTTGTTGTTCTGATAAGCCCCAAGTCTTTAGTGACTTGATTCAACCTTTTAAACTTCATAAAAGGTCCTTCACGGACTTGTTTTCTGCTGATAATAAGAAAGACATACTAAGACCTCTTCAAATTCCTCAATCTGTAAAACAGTTCTTAGTAAACTCTGACCCCAACTCATACACAGTCAAATTTTCTGATGTTGCATCCTTTCAACCACCACAATCCACTTCTGGTGTCTCTCAGCAGATACCAGTTGTCAGCACTTCCAACCCAAAACCTAAACCAGCTACCAAGGTTTCAACACCTAAATCCTCAAGAGTGTAAATTGTTCCATCATCTCCACCAAGGAGAAAGAGAAAACTGATTCTTAGAGATGAATCAGATGAAGATGAGCAGGCACAGGTTCTCACATCAGAACTTATAGAATTATAAGCTGAAGAGTCAACTCTTCAGAAGGAGAAAGCAGCTGAAGCTTCTGGCATTCAGAAAAGAAAGAGGTCTTCAAATTCTGATACATATCATGTTACTCCTCTATCTAGAAAATCAAGGAAGGTGAGAGCAGGTGTGCATTTTGCACAAACTCACTCTGAGGATTCTGAAGATACTGAGGAAGGGGATTAGGAATCTCTGATCTCATCAGAACCTATTGTGATTGAAGCCCTGCCAGCAGCTGAAGAAGCTCTGATTCAGGAGTCTGAAATTCCTGAAGTCCACAGATCAAAACATGTACAGGAATCTGTGATTTCTCCACCTCACTCTCCAATCAAAGCTACAGATAATGTTGAAGAACAAGAGACAAATCCTGAAATAGATATTTATAATTTGAATATATCTACTGTTCTATATCTGGAAGCTCCAACTACAGAACAGCCAACTCCTGTTTCTTCTCCAATTTTACAGGTCGAGATACCAACAACACCAATTCTTGATCTTGCAACTGAAGATCAGATTTTAGACAAAGCTGCTACTGAGTCTCCTACAGCCACACCCACCTTGGTGTTATCTGAAGATGAGGAGATTCTAGCAAGTTTTGGAGAGTCAGCTCCAGTAAATAATCCAGTGCCTACAAGAAAAGAGCCATTATTCCAGTTTGAGGAAGAGGCTGTTCCCGTTCCTTGGAAGGACACTCACAGAGGAGTTGAATGGACAAAGAAGTGGAATGAACTTGACTTCATTCCCAGGCCAACTGTTCTGACAAATCATGTTACAAAAGCTGATGAGTTGCTTATAAATTCTAACTTTAAAACATAACATAAAGTCACTGCTCTCAGTACTAAAACTCTTCAAGGTCTACACTCCAAGACTCATGCAAAGGTTGATAAACTTCAGGAAACAGCTGATAAGCTAGACATGATGCTGAACCTAGACAAGAAGAGGTTTATCAGACCAATTCAAGAAAAAATGGATGCTATTGAGCTTGTTCAAGACAAGCAGCAGGCCCAACTGGATGAGGTCTTACAAAATCAAGATGCTCAACAAATACAGCTCAATGAAATCCAATCTTCAGTGGAACTCCTTCTTTCTCTATTCCTGACAGATGATGCCAAAAAGGGGGAGAACGTAGTTAAGTCCAAATGCTCAATTAGCAAGGCACTGAAGAAAAAGAATGATTCTGAAGATGACCAGGGAAACCCTAGCAAGGGCATAGGTCAAAATCAAGGCAAACAAAGCAGCAAAGTTTCTTCACAGAAACTAATTTCTGATTCTAGCAAATCTTCTACACAGAAGAATACAAGTTCTGAAGCTGTGAATGCTCAAACTCTGATATCAAGTTCTGATATTCTGATTCAGTCTAGAAGTGAAGACTCTCAGAAGTTTTTACAAACTCTGAAGCTTAAGGGAAGGGAGACTACTGTCTACTATAGGGATCCCAAGATTCAGACTCTTGATGAAGAAATTTCTATAAGATTATTTCTCAAGCATAATCCTGGAATGGATTTAGAGACTCTAAAGAAGGAAGAAGCTAGATTTGCTGTTGAGAAGACAAATCCTAAATCTAAAACTTCAGATGCTAAGAAACCTCCAAGGCCTAAGGAAAAAGGCATTGTGATCAAGGAAAGGTCAACTTCTGAGGCTTCAAAGCCCAAGACAAGATCACAAGTTGAAATTGATCCCAAACCAAAAGGGAAAGCAAATATTGATGAATCAACAAAGAAATAGAAGATGAATATTCCTTAAATTCCGATGGATCCTGTGTGCAAGATGGCTCAAGTCTTTGATGATACTGCTGCTGAAGATGAAACAGTTGAAACTCTGAAGAGAAAAAAGATAACAGAAGAATCTAAGACAACCTCTAACATAGCTCAAGTTGTTCAAAGTGAAGATATTTCAGAACAGTAAGCTATAGAAGAAACTACAAATCATGACCCATTCATTAAGACAACAACCTCTAACAGAGCTCAAGTTGATTTGAACAAGATGACAATTGCTGATAAGAAGAAACTCCTATGGAAAAATGTTAAACCATCAGATCCTAAGAAAAGTCAACTGCTATCTGATTTCATGACTATTGGATTGGATGCCAGAGAAGCAAGAGACAGATCTGGGTTAGGATCAAGCTAAACCAAGAAGAAAACAGGAGTTGAAGTAACTATCAAAGATCCGTTTTTATTAAATGACAAACCACTTGAGGAGGTTACACAGAAATACCTTGACAAGGTTATATCTGCTCAAATGGTAATGGATACTCATGATAAGAATAACCACAAGGAAAAGCTGATTCTATTTATTAAGGATGGAAGAACATACAGAATGTCAGAATCAGATGTGCTGAACAAATCTCTTAAAGAACTTCAATTCATTCATTATCTTTTGGAGATAAAGTCTGAGGTTACCAGAAGATGGTCAAATTTCATAATGAATACCATAAGGGATAAAGCCAGAATCTCTGAATCAAGGGTTGCTGAATTTATTCCAAAGATAGTTGAAGATGATGGAAGAGAAATTCCAATAAAGAAGAATTCTGCTAAGATAGAAGTTATTCTGAAAGAGAAAGTTTATGCTACAATGAAGACTCTCACACAAGGGTAATCAGACTTTGTGATGGATTGGAAAGAAATCACATTTCAGCACTTAGGACTGCCATATACCAGATTGGAAGTCAAGATGAAGAACTGTAGTAAGTCAAAGCTTAATTAGCTCAAGTCCTGAGAAATGCAGAAGAGAAGCTGGTATCAAACTTTGTCAAGAATCATTTTGGATTCACATTGATTCAGTAAGATTGGTAAAATCTGCAAGGACTGTAAGTTGTAGTTAGTTGTCTAAATAAACTCTTATTGTATTTGTACTTAAATGTTTTTGACATCATCAAATTTATAACTTGTACATTTTCATAATATACAAGTTGGGGGAGATTGTTAGATATGTTTGATGATGTCATAACTAATCTATTGTGTTTAGTTTCAGAAGTTAATATCAGGACTTAGCTGGGAATCAGGATTTACTAAAGACAGGAAGATATCAGAAATTAAGGTATCAAAACTTGTGATATCAGAACTTAAGGAAAGATATGCTTCAGGAGTAAAGTGTGGCTGATTTCTATGAGAGGATCTGGACTAAACAAAGGAAGATATGCTTTAAGAGTTGGACTACTAAAAGACTTGAAAAAGATAATATCTGATTGATATATTTTAGGAAGAGATATATTTCATATCAATTAGAAGATATCTTGTAACTGTGTACTATATAAACACAGCTTAGGGTTTACACTATAAGTGTTATCATTCACGAGAATATTATTCATTGTAACCCTAGCAACTCTTAGTGATATCATACATCACTGAAAGAGTAGATTAAACCTACTGTAATAGAGTTTGATATATTGAATAAACTTGTTTTCTGTTACGTACTTGTGTTCATAATCGAATTGATTGTAGATACTATATTCAACCCCCTTTTATAGTATCATTGAGGCCTAACAATTGTTTTTCTAGTGTGACTTCTATCCCACTTTCTTGTATGAGTTTGTTGACTTGTGCCTTCATCATCTTCTTCATTATTGGTATGACTTGCAGATCCTTCTTCTCTTTCTCCCCCTGAGTTTGTGCTATCAAATTCAGATGTTTGAGATGAGCTTCCATTCCCTTGATTTTCCTGTTCATTAATCTCTTCATTCAACATCTATTGTGCATTGACTTCATCTTCACCATCAGAATCACTATCAATGTAGAGGTTTTCAAATGCAAGGGCTTCAGCTTCATTTTCATCAAGGCATTCCAAGCATGGACACTTTTCATCATCAAAAGTCACATCTGTGCTTTCCATAATCTTCTTTTGCTCAATCACAGAGACCTTGTAGGCAGTTCTCTCCAATGAACATCCCAGAAAAATTGCTTCAAAAACTTTTGAGTCAAATTTTCCTACATATTCAGAGTTGTCTTTTAAAATGTAACACTTGCTTCCAAACACATGAAGATGCTTTATAGTAGGCTTTCTCTTAGACATGATTAAGTATGGTGATTTGCCATGTGCCTTGTTAATGAGATATATGTTCTGAGTATAGCATGCAGTGTTAACAGCCTCTTCCCAGAAACTTGTTGGCAACTTGGCATCTTGGAGCATTGTTCTAGCAGCTCCAACTAATGTTATGTTCTTCCTTTCAACTAGTCCATTTTGTTGAGGTGTTCTAGCAGCTGAGAATTCTTGAACGATGCCTTTGCTTTTGCAGAATTCACTCAATATTGCATTCCTGAATTATGTTCCATTATCACTTCTCAATCTTTTTACACAATTATGATCTTCAGCCTGCTTTTCTATTTTTATTGATGTGCTCAATTATGATGTGTGGAGTTTCATCTTTAGAGTGCATGAACTCTACCCAAGTGTATCTTGAGAAATCATCCACCATCATAAGTGCATATTTGTTCCTTGAAATTGATAAGACATTTACTGGTCCAAACAGATCCATGTGAATAAGTTGCAATGGTGCACTTATAAAATTCACAGTTTTTAACTTGTGACTTGATCTTTTCATTTTTACTTTCTGACAAGCTTCACAAAATTCAACTTGAGCAAACTCCAGATGAGGCATGTCTCTTACTAGCTCCTTTTTGACCAAGGTGTTAATTGCCTTGAAATTTAAGTGAGACAACTTTTTATGCCATAACTTGCTTTGTTCTTCTGATTCCTTGGTGTAGAAACAACAAATACCATCCTTATTTGTTGAGTTCAAGTCTGCAACAAACAAGCTTCCTTTTCTTGCTGCTTTCAGAGCAGCTTCACCAGTTTTCTTGTTGATAAAAAAGTGCATTCTTCCTTGTTGAATAAAACTTCAAAGCCTTTGTCTGTAAATTGGCTACCACTAAGAAGATTCACTTCAAGACCAGCTACCAGTGCTACATCATCAATGACAACATTTCCAGAAACAATCTTGCCATATCCTATTATGAATCCTTTGTTGTTGTCTCCAAAGGTCACCAAAGGGCCATCCTTCTCCTCAAACTGTGATATCTGGGCCTTATCACCTTTCATATGTCTGGAACACCCACTGTCTATGATCAATATGACCTTCTTCATTTTACCCTGCATACAATGAGTTTTAAGTGTGTTTAGCAACCCAAGCAGTGTTAGGCACTTTCTTCTTATTAACTGATTTAGCAGAAGTAGAATGAGTAGTTTCAGATAAAATAGAATTCATTGACTACTGTGCATTTTCCCTATTTGTTGTAGACCCAATTTTTGTTTATTTTAGGTCTACTCTCAGTTTGTGGCAACTTTTTATCACTTTCAAGTTGCAAGGGATGCAATCAAACTTGTCACAGAATGAGTAGGGATCATTTGCATCTGCTTCATTGTATCTACATTCTCCTTCAGCTGGCTTGCTAACAGCCTTTTTAAAAAGGTGAGTTAGGTGATTAACAGAGCCACATTTCTCATATTTCTTTCTTGGAGCATCTGCAACATAAGCAAAATTGTTGCTTTTGTTTATCCCAATTTTCCCAATTCTATTTTTCTTCTTCTTTCTTGCATCTTTAGTTTTGGTTTCTTTGACAGGTGTCTTGGAATCTTGGTTGTCCATGAGCTTCTCTTCAGCTTTTGGAGATTGAGTTGCTTCTGCATGTTTCTTCTCACAGTCTTCATCAGCAATTTCTTGCTTGATAATCAACTCTTCTTCACTGAAGTTAACCTCACATGCCTTGAACATAGGTGAGTCAACCTTTTTAAGGATTGTTGGAACATTTTCATTCTCTGTTGCTTTTCCTTTATCACCTATATTTTTCTTCTTGTTGTTCAAGGCATCATAATCAAGACTAATAGCAATATTTGCACATGGCCTAATTTTCTCATGGTATTGTCTAACTAACTCAGATGCATTCTTGAAGGACTTCAATTTAACTTCATTCTTTTCCAGCTTTTCCCTTAGCACTGCTTCAATTTCACTTACACACTTGAGCTTGTTCTTCAGATATGCATTTTCTTGTCTTACAGCTTCAAGCTCTACCAACAACAATTCAGCTTCTTGTTTCTCATTTTCAAGCTTCTGATTTATCTTTGTCAGTCTTCTAACTTCTTTATTAGCAGCAACCATACTTGGATGAATGTGAAACATTTATGTGCTCATCTTTTCTACAGCTTTCTTATATTGACTCACATTTAAATCAATGGTGGTGAGAGTTGGTACCTGTGATTTTGATGAGGATGACTCTCCTTACTTCAACGCCATTAATGCATAATTTCCAACTTCCTCATCTTCATCATTATCAGAATCATCCCAACTCTTTCCCTCTGTAGTATAATCTTTGCTTTGTTGTTTCTTTAGAAAAGCTTCATACTTTGCTTCCAGTTCAAGATATGCTTTGTCTTTCTTTGCTTTCTTGGGTTTCCTGCATTCTGTAGCAAAATGGCCTAGTTCATCATAATAGAAGCACCTTGTCTTTGATCTCTCAACACATCCAGTTTTGTAACAATTTTTGCTATCAGATATATACTTCCCTTTTTATTTCCAGCTGCTGTCTTTGTTGAATGATTGTCCCTTACCCTTGAAGAATCTTGGCTTCTTTACTCTAATGTTAGAGAACTTTCTTGTCAGATAGGCCATTGACTGATCAAACTCATCAAGTTCATCCGGGGTGTAGAACTCATCTTCTTCCAATTCCAGAATGACTTCTTCCCGTGAATCATTGGTGTTTTGCTCACTTGTTGAGGCAACTAGAGTCTGGGATCTTGGCTCATCATTAGAGGTCTGGCTTTCATTGACAATTAGAGCACTTGAACCATCTACAACATGCTCTTGACCAGCTCATAATGATTTTCTTTAAATCATTTCTAATTCATATATTTTTAAGATTCCATAAAGAACTTCCAGTGTTATCCTGCTTAGATCTCTCCCTTCTCTAATTACAGAAATTTCTGTTCCAAATGGTCAGGAAGTGTAAGCAAAAATTTCAGATTCACTTCTTCAGCTTCATAGTATTTGTCATGGAGCTGCAAATCATTTATAAGCTTATTAAACCTTTCAAACACATCAGTGATACTTTCTTTTGGCTTGGCCATAAAACCCTCATATTTTAAAATCAGTATCCTTCTTTGATTAGATCTAACTTCCTCAGTTCCCTTAGAGAGTATTTCAATCTTTTTCCAGATCTGCTTGGCAGTGTCACAGTTGACAATGTTGTTGTACATCACATTGTCAAGTGACTCTATCAATATTAGCTACAAGCCACTATCCTGGGAAACTTATTCTTTTTCAGGCTCAGTGTACTCAGAAGGGTCTTTTGGAGCTTAATGAGCTAGAATGACCATATCACCATCTGTTGATTCCTCAACTCTAATCATAGGAGTGAAGGGCCCATTTTTGAGAATCTGAATGTAGAGTGGATTTGTCATCCTGATAAACAACATTTTCTTTTTCCAAAGAGTGTAGTTAGCTTTGTCAAAAAGTAGGAACTTTGATGCTACTGATTTTCTGTGTATTCATTCTTCCAAGATCTTGAATCTGTTTACTTTCAGATTTTGCTCTGATACCACTTGTTAGGTAATGAATTACACACAGAGGGGGGGTGAATGTGTTTTAGTGTTTTTATGCTTTTCTTGAACTATTTTGATTTTGAACAAAGTAAATCAAATCTTGTAGTAAGATGTGTTATAACAGAAATTAAACATGCAACTATGAATAACATAGATCATTCAAAACTCACTTAATTTTATATTAAAATTAAGAATGTTTTTCTACAAAATTTCTAGGCTCTTTGTCGTTAAAGAGCTTAGCTTCAATCTTGAGAGAATACAAGAATTCCTGATCTGATTGTTACTATCTAATAAAGGACCAGTGTTAACTTTATATTTTAGTTAATTGCTTGTTTACACAGTGTACAATAAGATATGCTATTCACTTTAGTAAACTGTCACTAATCATTTCCATTTTAGGAAAAGTATATCTTCCATTTCTGGCTTAGCATATCTTTGCATACTGTGTTAACTTTGATCTTCCTTTGTCATTTAATCTTCACCCTTGATCTTGCACGCTCTTCAAGCTGATTTTTGTAGACTTGTCAATCCAACTTGTTGGATTGTTTGTTGATTGTTAACCTTGGATATTGAACTGTTCTGTAATTTGTACTTTGAGATTTTACCTCGAGATCTCCAGTTAGGCATATAGAGATCTTGATATCTCGATAAGTATAATGACTTATCAAGATCTCTAATACTCCATAGTTGATTTGACTTGGAGAGGTCTCTGAGTTCTCTATAAGAGAATTTGGCTTATCGAGATCTCTAATCTTCGTATCTTCACTTTGACTTATTGATATCTCTGAGTTCTCTAGTGACTTATTGATTTGTCGATAACTCGGAGTTCTCTGGTCAAATTTTGACTTATCGATAACTCAGACTTCTCTAATGAATGTTTACTTGTCGATAACTATGAGTTCTCTAGTGAAGAATTGACTTGTCGATATCTCCAATCTTCATGTCTTCAATTTGACTTGTCGATATCTCTGAGTTCTCTAGTAGCTTATCTGAGTTCTCTATAAGTCATTCTAGAGTTCTCGAATGACTTCTCTATGACACTAAATTTGTGACTTGTATAGATCTTTACTTAGAACATTTTTCCCAAAATAGATTTATTCAACTCCAAGCTTCTTCATAATTCTTCTGAGGCATGATCTTCTTGATCTTCTTCTAGATAGAATTCTTAGCCTTGATACTGTTTAAAGAAAAAGACTCCAGTCTGCTCTTTTGATATTTTTACAGACTTTAAATATTACAAGTACAAAATGCAAACTAAGATTACAATACAATGTACTTAGGGTTGTCAATTTGACTTAGTCTTGTTAAAGTACAGGCATATCTTACACAACAATCCAAAATATGTGAAATGAATATAATCAAATATGTTGTGAACTTGATGATTTCATTAACAAAATACCTTAGTAGATTTAACTTAGTGAAAAACGTAGCACTCGACGGATAAGGAATATAGTCCCGACTGATGACTCAATATAGTCCCGTCGGATGATGATTTATTATCCATCGAGTGAGTAGCTTATGTAATAAGTCATGTAGCACATTTCTACAAACACCTTTGTTTAGATTCTGTAGTAGCATATAAGTCATGTTGACTTTAATTAGATATGCAGAATAGGTTGATTAATTGTACATAGATGATGTCTTGTAATTCTGCATAAATGAAATGAAGTCAAGTGCCAAATAGCTACCCGACGGATGTTCAACAAAACTACCCGACGGATGATCAACAAGGCAACCCGACGGATGATTATGTACCCGACGGATAATCAATTCAAACATCAGTTGACAGTGACAACACAGTCACATGCGTCGAGTGTATGCAAGAGGAATGTGGAAGCCTATTCAGCTGGCTTTTTTAGAATAAAGAAGCATTGCCATTTCCATGCTATTATGAAGATATTCAAAGATGCTGGAACTGAGTAATGAAGTAGCATAGTATTAGACTTGATAGGTTTTGTTTTTATTATCTTGTCTTATTACTGTGTAATCTTGGTGATATATAAACCAAGAGTAGCAATTAGAACAAAAAGAAGACTAAGCAACATATTTTCTTGGAGAAACAATTATAAGCTGTATCCTTAGCATTTCTCTGTAAGTTTAGTTGTTCTTATTATTGTAATCAGTTGTGAGCTATTCAAGCTTCACAGGGTTCTCTTGATATATATATATATGTTCTCTTGATATATATATATATATCTGGTGGATACATTCAAATCCACCAGAAAGTTTTAAAGACTTGTGTTTTTATTACTTTGTGTTTTGATTTAACTAACTCTTATTCCGCACCTAGAAAATCAAACACCTATATATATTATTAAGATAAAACATTTTGTAATTCAGAAAAAGTTTCACGAATTCCATTCAACCCCCTTCTGTAATTCTTATTGCATTGTTAGGGACTAACAATTGGTATTAGAGCAAGCTCTTGAAGAACAAAGAGTTTAAAGATCACAACAAAGAGCAAGATGAATAAGAAGGATGTTGGAGTCAAGATTCCTTTTCTAAACAAAGATAATTATCATCACTGGAAGGTAAAGATGCATCTCCATCTACTCTCTCAAGATGAGGCCTATGTGGATTGCATAGAGAGAGGCCCTCATGTACCAATGAGAGCTGCAACTGGAAATGAGCCATCGGTTCCCAAGCCAAGGCATGAATGGTCAGATCCTGACATTGAACAAGTCAGGAAAGACAAAAAAGCCATGAATATTCTGTTCAATGGAGTTGATGGTGACATGTTTGACAACATCATCAATTGCAAAACTGCCAAGGAAGTTTAGGATACAATTCAGATTATCTGTGATGGCACTGAACAAGTTAGAGAAAATAAGATGCAGTTACTAATCCAGCTATATGAGCATTTCCACTTTGAAGAAGGTGAATCTCTCACTGATATCTTTAGTAGATTTCAAAAGCTACTAAATGCTCTAAAGCTGCATGGAAGGATCTACCAAACCAAAGATTCTGACCTCAAATTTATGAGATCCCTACCAAAAGAATGGAAACCAATGATAGTCTCCTTGAGAAATTCACAAGAATACAAGGAGTTCACACTTGAGAGACTGTATGGCATTCTAAAGACTTATGAGCTTGAAATAGAGCAAGATGAAAGAATGGATAAAGGGAGAAAGAAAGGAGGGTCCATTGCACTGGTTGCTGAGTTAGAAAAAGAGAAGGAGATGAAGATAGAAGTTGTTGAGTCTACTTCAAAGGTCTGTGAAAACAAGGGCAAGGGGCTGGTAGCAGAAAATGAAGATTCTTTGAGCCAAGATGATATGAATGACATTGATGAACATCTAGCATTTCTTTCCAGAAGATTTTCCAAGCTCAAGTTCAAGAAGAACTTTGGTGCAGCTAAGCCAAATAGAAACATGGTGGATAAATCAAAATTCAAATGTTTCAAATGTGGCTTGGCAGAGCACTTTGCCAGTGAGTGTAGAAAGTCAGATTACAGCAAGAAGAAGCTTGAGCCTGTGGATTATAAATAGAAATATTTTGAGTTGCTCAAACAAAAGGAAAGGGCTTTCATTAAACACGAAATGACTGGGCTGCAGATGGTCTGGATGAGTATGAGGATGTCAGCTATATCAATCTAGCCCTAATGGCCAAGTCTGATGAAACAGAGACAAGTTCATCAAGTAATCAGGTAATCACCACTAACCTTGCATATTTATCTAAAGCTGAGTGTAATGATGCAATAAATGACATGTCTACAGAATTATATCATTTGCGTGTTACACTTAAGTCCCTCACTAAGGAAAATGCTAAAATCAAATAAAATAACTTATTTTTAAGTGAGAGAAATAATGTGCTAGAGTCTCAGTTTATTGAATTTGAAAAACTGAGAATTGAGTGTAAGATTGCTAAGGATGAATTAACTGAGTCCTTGAAGAAAGAAGAGATCTTGAAGAAGCAGCTTGAACGAGAACATGAAGTGATTAAGGCATGGGAAACATCTAGAGATGTTCATGCTCAAATCACCAAAGTTCAAGGTATTCAGTCCTTTTGTGATGCAGCCTGGAAGAAGAATAAGGAGAAGCTGGAATCCAATTTCGTTGAAGAATTGCTAACAGATGTGGACTCGACGGATGATGAGAGTCATCCGTCGGATAATCAAAAGGATTATCCGTCGAGTGACATAAATCCTCATCCGTCGGCTGTGAGCAAACCTGTGAGTAAATCCAAACTTGCCAAGTTAAATGATAAATATGGATCAGTTTCCAAAAACTTCATTTCAGGAGAATCTAGTCAAGTGAAGAAGGAAAAGAAAGTGAATGTTGGTCATCTGTCTATCAAACAATTGAATGACAGACTAGAAAAGATTGAGGTTAGAACAGAGGCTAAAAGGAAAAAACAATAGAAATGGTAAAGTAGGGATTAACAAACATAACAACTACACACCTGATAAGTATGCTCCAAGAAAAATATGTGTTAAATGTGGTAGTGTAAATCATCTATCTGTTAATTGCAAAACTGCCATGCCTACTTCCATATCTGTGCCACCTCCTTTTCCCAACATGAATGCCATGCCTTCTATGCCTATAAATGCTAAGTCTACACAGAATATGAATGCACAATTTGCTAACATGCCATTTGCACCTAATCCTTAATTTGCTGCATTTAGTATACCTTAAATGCCATTTAGCATGCCCTACTGGAATAACATGTTTACTAATAGCATGCCATTTCCTGTTAATCAAAATGTGCATGATAATTTTGTCTTAATGAATGGTTTCAAAGGTCCAACTAAGATGACTAAGGATGAATCTGATATCCCCAAGTCAAATGAGATCAAACCTAAGAAACAGAAGAAGAAAGCTAACAAGGCAGGACCCAAGGAAACTTGGGTACCAAAATCAACTTGATTTGATTTTAATGTGTGCAGGGAAACAGAAAGAATCTATGGTACTTGGATAGTGGTTGTTCAAGATACATGACTGGTGATTCTACCCTGCTCACAGAGTTCAAGGAGAGAGCTGGGCCAAGTATTACTTTTGAAGATGACATCAAGGGTTATACTGTGGGATATGGCTTGATTTCAAAAGACAATGTCATCATTGAGGAGGTTGCCTTAGTGGATGGTCTCAAGCACAATTTGTTGAGCATCAGCCAGCTATGTGACAAAGGCAATTCAGTAACCTTCAACTCAGAAGCCTGTGTTGTGACTAACAAGAGGAGCAACAAAGTGGTTCTCACTGGTGTGAGTAAAGGTAATGTGTACTTAGCTGACATCAACTCATCAAATGCAGAATCTGTCACTTATCTTATCAGTAAAGCAAGTCAAGACGAAAGTTGGCTATGGCACAAGAATCTATCCCATCTAAACTTCAAGACCATGAATGAACTTGTAAAAATAGAACTGGTTAGAGGCATTCCTCAAGTGGAGTTTTCTAAGGATGGACTGTGTGATGCACGCCAAAAGGGAAAACAAATTAAAGCATCATTCAGAAAGAAGCTTGATTCAACAATTGAAGAACCTTTGCAACTGCTACACATGGATTTGTTTTGACCAGTCAATGTGTTGTCCATTTCAAGAAAACAATTCTGCCTAGTAATTGTGGATGATTTCTCAAAGTTCTCTTAGACATACTTCCTCAAGTCCAAAGATGAGGCTAGTGAAATCATCATCAATCACATAAGGCAAGTCAACAATCATCCTGAGTTCAAAGTTAGAAGAATTATGAGTGACAATGGAAATGAGTTCAAGAATTTTGTCATGAGAGCATTTTGTGAAGAAAATGGAATTTTGCATGAGTTTTCAGCAGCAAGAACTCCACAACTGAATGAAGTAGTAGAAAGAAAGAACATATCACTTATTGAAGCTGCAAGGACAATGCTTGAAGAATCTAAGTAACCAATATATTTATGGGCTGAAGCTGTAAATACTGCGTGCTACACTCATAATATTTCTCTGATTAATCAAGCAAAATGCATGACCCCTTATCAATTGTTCAAGAACAAGAAGCCAACTCTAAATTTTCTTCATGTCTTTGGCTGCAAATGTTATATCTTGAGAAATCAAACTGATCAGAATGGGAAGTTTGATGCTAAAGCAGATGAAGGAATTTTTGTTGGATATGCTGTTGGTAAAGCATACAGAGTCTACAATCTGAGAACCAACATTGTTGTGGAATAAATACATGTTGTGTTTGATGATAAAAATATTGAAGGACTACAAGATGGAGATTACCATGAAAGTCTCAAATTTAATAATGTGGAGATGGTTAGTGATGACAGTGATGATGAAAGTGATCAAAAAATAGTATCAAAGGATAATGCAGAAAAATCCACTGCCAATGAAGCACAAAATTCAACATATGTCGAGTTGCAAAATGCTTCATCCGTCGGGAGACAATCTGCTTTATCCGTGGGAAGACAACCAGCTTCATCCGTCGGTACTCAAAGTTCACCATCCGTCGGGTCATCAAAAGAAGCTGATAGTCAGAATAGATCACTTACAGAAAGTTCCCCTTTCTCAAATCAAAGATCCATTAACTCGGGGGGAGTTTCCAATAATCAAAACTCAATCACATATCAAGACAATAATGAGGCCTCTTCATCTAGAGCTAATCTACCTCAACAAAGGAAATGGACAAAGGATCACCCCTTTGAGCTCATCATTGGTGATGCATCTTCTAGAGTTCAAACAAGAAGAGCAACTCAAGAAGAATGTCTATATAGTAGCTTCCTCTCTAAGGAAGAACCAAAGAAGGTAGAAGAAGCTTTGTTGGATCCCGATTGGATTTTAGCTATGCAGGAGGAGCTAAACCAATTTGAAAGGAATAAGGTATGGAAGCTGATACCCAAGCCTAAAGGAAAGAATCCAATAGACACCAAATGGGTATTCAGAAACAAGATGGATAAAAATGGCATAGTAGTCAGGAATAAAGCAAGATTGGTTGCTAAGGGCTATTGTCAACAAGAAGGAATAGATTTTGATAAAACCTTTGCTTCTGTTGCAAAACTTGAAGCCATCAGAATTTTCTTAGCCTATGCAGCCCATGCCAATTTCAAAGTCTATCAAATGGATGTCAAGAGTGCATTTCTAAATGGAGATTTGGAGGAGGAAGTCTATGTCAGTCAGCCTCCTGGTTTTGAAGATCCAAATCTACCGAATCATGTATACTATCTTTTGAAAGCACTTTATGGATTAAAGCAAGCACCTAGAGCCTGGTATGGTACTTTGTCAAAGTTTCTTTTAGAGAATCACTTCACTAGAGGTACTGTAGACAAAACTTTATTCTTTAGAAATGTTAATGGCTCTAGTATACTTGTTCAAATTTATGTAGATGACATTATTTTTGGCTCTACAGATGAAAAACTTTGCAAAAAGTTTGCCAAATTGATGCAAAGTAAGTATGAAATGAGCATGATGGGAGAACTAACCTACTTTCTTGGTTTGCAAGTTAAGCAAGTCAGTGATGGAATATTCATTAGTCAAATTGAATATATTTATGATCTTTTAGAGAAGTTTGATCTAATAGATTGCACATCTGCAAAAACTCCCATGGCCACTGCAGCTAAGATTGAGTTAAACACTACTGAAAAGTCTGTGGATATTTCAAGTTATAGGGGCATGGTTGGCTCACTTCTGTACTTAACAGCTAGTAGGCCAGATATAATGTTTACTACATGTCTTTGTTCTAGATTTCAGGCTGATCCTAGAGAATTTCACTTAGTAGATATTAAGAGAATTTTCAGATATCTCAAGGGAACACCAAAACTTGGTATTTGATACCCTAGAGATTCTTGTTTTGATCTAACTGGTTATTCAGATGCAGATTATGCAGGTTGCAGAATTGATAGAAAAAGTACAACAGGAACCTGTCAATTTCTAGGAAACAAGCTTGTGTCCTGGTTCAGTAAAAAGCAAAATTCAGTTTCTACTTCTACAGCTGAAGCTAAATATATTGCTGCTGGAAGTTGCTGTGCACATATTTTGTGGATGAAAAACTAATTGCTAGACTATGGTCTGCAAGTGGAAAGGATTCCTATTTTCTAGTGACAACACAAGTGCAATTTCCAACACTGAAAATTCAGTACAACATTCAAGAACAAAGCACATAGACATCAAGTACCACTTCATAAGGGAACATGTAATGAATGGTACTGTGGAACTACATTTTGTTCCAAGTGAAAAGCAACTTGCAGATATATTTACCAAGCTACTGGATGAATCCACCTTTTCAAGGTTGATAAGTGAGTTAGGTATGCTTAATTACTCTTGAATCTTTACAGATAATTTGCAAGTTGTAATGTAGTCAAAAATCTAATTGATTTTTCAGTCTTGGATGAAATTTTGGCTAAGTCAAAGTTTACATCTCGACGGATGATCATTATCCATCGAGTTTGATCATCTGTCGGTATACTATTTGTTAATACAATAAATTATTTTTCTGGAATATTTTATGACTCGACGGATAACTTATTTATCCTCATCCGTCGAATTATCTTATTTTTAGCCATTGATTCTCTAAACATTATCCATCGAGTATACTTATAGTTTGTAAGCATAACACGATGGATAATTGATGGAATTTTACAGTTTATTTTTATAAACGACTATTTTGGGCAATTTTTATTGGTCACTTTATTTTACTTTATTATATTATGACAGTTATTTCTGAGATAGTATAAAAGCATAATTCATTTTCATTGCTTTTTTTTATCATTCTCAAATCATCTGCTCTAACTTCTCTCTTTCTCAAAAGCACTTACTCTCTCTCTCTACAAGTTTTTACTTCCTAACAATGGCACCAGTCGTCAAGATCTTGTCTCAAACTGGATTTATCTATGAGAAGAACAACTTCACTGCTCTTGTGAACAAGGGGATTCAACAGTCTGGAGACTACCACAAAATGATGGATATTGTGAAGAACTGCAAACTCAACTATGCCATGCTGGAATCACCAACCATCTACTGTGAAGTTGTTGAAGAGATGTGGATGACTGCAACAAACAACTCAACTGATAAGACTATCACTTTCACTATTAAAGGTAAGGAATTATGTGTCAATAGTGATATTGTTAAAGCATGTTTCAAAATTCCTGATAATACTGTAACTTCACCACACACAGACACTGACATTGTTAATATGTTGAACTCCATGGGATATGCGCTCTCTACTTCTAAATTAAGTGAAATTACGAGGTTGAGCCTTAGGAAGGAATGGAGTTATCTATGTGATGTAGTTACTAAGGTATTCTCTGGTAAAATCAGTAATTTTGATTCAGTTAATATTTCTATGATTTACATGCTAGTTATTGATAAATTTTTCAACTTTAGTGATCTAGTCATATTTGAGTTGGGGTTTAAGTTAGGGGAGCTAAATAAGAGGGGTAAAAATGTTTACTATGCTAGATTTTTAATGATGCTTGCTAACCACCTCTCTGAGGATATTGTGCTTAAGAACCCAACCAACAAATTAGATTGTTATGTTCAAGAAAGGAGAATCATTGCAGATTTGAACAGGGAAAACCATCACAAAGAGGTGCCACTCTTCTACTTTCCAGTTATGGAGGCACCTCAGGTAAGTGAGGTAAGTTCAACTGTCTCTACTCTTCCAGCCTCACAAACTTCTTTGCATTCTAGTGTAGCCATGGCAACTGTGTCATTGAACCAATAGTTGCCTACCCAAGCTACCAAATCCAAAATTTCAAAAACAAAGTCAAAGAAAGCCCCCTCTGGTGTCTCTCAAAAGATGCCAGTTGTAAAATCCACCAAACCAAAAGAGGGGAGTGTGAAAATGGGTAAGAAAGGTGAGGGATAGGGTGAACATCAAAGAAACCCTAAGGATAAGGTTGGAGAGGTGCATGTTTCCCAGCCTAGCCACACTACAGTTTCCCAACAAACTGCAGTGCTTAATTAAGATATAAGCTCATTACTAGTTGCATCCTCCCAAAAGGATGTGACTATTGAACAAAGCTCTCAGCCAAGAGCATAGGCCAAAAGGGTAAGGGACACAAGCTCACCCCAAACTTACACTAGAAAGAAGAAGTCAAAGACCCTTGGGGATGCACAGGTTTGACACACTGCGCAAACTGGTTCTAAAGACACAGTCACTTCCAAATTATACATCTTTAACTCTCTTGGAGAAGCCAAAAATCCAAGCAAGTGAGCATCATCTTCTAGATGATTTGTTGGCTCACTTGCCATTTCTTTCTAAAACTGTTGAGACATCTGTGACAAAATTCTCATCAATCTGCACAGAGTCCACAATAGTTTCCACTCCAAACTCATTCATTTCTACTCACTCGATGGATATTGTTCATCCGTCGAGTAGTGATTGTATCCCGATGGATAAGCTTAACAACAGTTATCCATCGGATAGTCAAACTGCTAACCCGACAGATATTCCTTATCTGTCGAGTGTCTCTGCACAGCTTCAAATTTCTTCAATTATTACAAGTGTAAAAGACTTAGTGGTAGTGCAATCACTCCTAGGATTGAGGGAACGGAGTGAAATGAGTGAGAGTCTGGGTTGCTCCCAGGAAAAAAGAGAGGAAAAGAGTGAACAAATGATATCCATTTCTTCAGGATTGGCAAAAATGAGTGTGAGTAGTCCCATCTTAGATGGTGAAGGTGAGGGTGTGAGGGTGGGGAGCCAAGGTGAGACCTGTATGCAACAAAAGAGAGATCAAGAGAGAAATACAGGTATAGGAATGATAAGGATGGAAACCATTGCAAGTGAGTCAATGAGTGTCAATGATGCAGAAAGGAAAAGGCTATTTCAGCAAGAATATCAAGTTGATATAGATTCTATTTCCCTGAATGCTGAGACATTTACTCACCCTATGACAGCTTACCAAACTTTAGCTGTACAGGGAAATAAGGAGGCTGAAAGATTGCTGAACTTGGTGCACACTGCACAATCTTTACAAAGAGCAAAGGATGCAATCACTGCTATGCCTTCCAACATTGGCAGTGATTTTGACCTGGATGAAACTTCTTTTGGGGATGCTGATGGGGATGATGAGGAAGACAGCATGGATATAGGGGGAGATGCAGCTATTCCTTCCTGGATGCTTACAAAAGAATGTTCCTACTTACATCTCCAATCAACACTATTCAAGATAATTAATGACACCCAAGCAGCCATTCAGGCATCTTCCAATGCTAGCACAAAGAAGCTCCTCACAGCACATCTTGAAGCACTCCAGCTGCATAAAATTCAAGCCCTCTAACACAGTCAAAGTGTGGATGCTATCAAGCAAGAAATCTCAGAAGTCAAGAAAGATGTTATAGAAATGATGGATGCTAAACTCCCTACAACCACCATGACTGAAGTTGCTCAAAAGCTAAGAAATGAGGCTGATCTCAATAGGAAAGTTGAGGCCATATACTCAAGACTGTCTGCTGTAGAGAAGTCAATGACCAAGATACTCACTAATCAAGAAGCTCAGACTGCACTTCTTCAACAGTTGGTGGCTGCTCAACTCCCTCCCACACAACTTGATGATAACAAAAAGGGGGAGAAAGGCTCAAGTGAGGGGGAGAAGCAGCTCAACATTCAAGTTAGCAAAGTAATTGTGCCTACAATTGCTTTCAACAAGCCACCAACTACAAACAGTATTGATCTGATTAATAAAGCAGCAGCCACATTGAGAGCAGCTGAAAAGAAGTAATTGAGTCCAATCAACTGGGAGAAAATTGATGAGGATATACAAAAGAAGTTTGGGCTAGCAAAGAAGCCAGAAAAATCAGCCATTCATTACTCTCAAGTCAGGAAAATCTCTGTGAATGAAATGACCATGAATAATCTGGAAAGAGGACAGCCATCATGCATCAAATCTCCAAAGGCTAAGATAATTTTGAAGCTAAGGGTGAACTATCCAAAATCTTCACTAAAGAAGCCTTTGGACACAGTGTATGAGACACCAAAGCCTGATGAAAAGAAGTTGTTGGCAAGGTCTATAGCATTCTACAAGGATCCAGCTGATTCAGCACTGAAAAGAAGAATTGCTAAAGTTTTCAGTAATGGTAAGGAAATTTGTGTGGTGGCTGGACACCCTCAATTTGCTGAAGCAAAAAGAGAAGAAAAGGCAAGATTGAAGCAAGAAAAGAAGCAAGCTGCTCAAGATGCTAAAAAGGTCAAACAAAAGAAGGAGCAAGCTGCTATCTTGGCCAAGTCACAAGCTGTGAAACCCACACAACAAATTTATGCACAACCATATGAAATTATTGAATCTGAAGATCAAGAAATGCAAAATGCACCTCCACAGACAAAAAAGCCAAGGTACAAGCAAAGAATCAAGAGAAAATTGGACTTCAGTGATGAGGAGATGGAAGGGTACTTTCCTAAAGAGTCTACATCTGCAACAACTCAAACATCCATGCCCTCTATGGCACATGGAGAATTCAAGATAGATCCATCCAAGAACTTTCATGGTGAACTTATCATTCCAAAGGATGAGCCAATAGACTGGGATAGTCTACCAATACCTAAACTCAGTCTACCTCAATTCATGAAGCCAAAGAAGACAAAGACCAGAGCAGTCAAGAAAGTGAAGCCCTCAACTCTCAGATCCAAGTCCCTAACCAAAGCTCAAACCAAAGTCAACAAGGGAGACATAATGTACATCTGTGACATCAAGGAATTCTCAGATGTAAACCACTATCTAGATGAACTGGAAGAAGTTAGAGGGATTGATGCTTACATGAATCTACCTGAAAGGTTAGTATTCAAGTATAATGGAGGAAAAGAGACACAGTGGCCACTTCACAGGATCCTTCAAGAAAGCCAATCTGTGCTGATAAAGGTTTATTCATCCTTCAAAAAGAACTTTGGATTCAATGTGATAGCTAGAAGACTTGTTCTAAAGAAGATTGAAGAACTGAGGAGTATTATAGCCAAAGATGCACTCCCAAAGACTCTAACTATTCCTTACACATGGAGTAGAGTGCATCTAAGGCCCTACTGGCTGATGGAATTCATGGATGATAAAGGAGTTAGAAGATTCTTCAGATTAGAAGACCAATTGAGCATCTCTAGCAATGAGACTCTTTTGGAAATGCAAGAAATGTTAAATCTCTCAGAATCTGATGAACTGGAATTTCACAGACGGCTCCAAAATCAGATAGAAGAAAACAACAGAAAGCTTGGAAAGAGATCCAGATCTTCAAGGAAATAGATTAATCTGCTCAGGCTAGAGGAGCACCTTGAAAATGACTGTGAGCAAATTTTTGTACACTTTGTTAATTGAAGCACTTTATAGTTTTATCTACTTCTATTTAAATTTGTATTTTTAGGGTGTTTTGTTATCATCAAGTTTCTCTTAATTTATGGCTACAATTCTAGTAGACATAAATTGGGGGAGATTGTTGTGAACTTGATGATTTCATTAACAAAACACCTTAGTAGATTTAACTTAGTGAAAAATATAGCACTCGACGGATAAGGAATATAGTCCCGACGGATGACTCATTATAGTCCTGACGGATGATGATTTATTATCCATCGAGTGAGTAGCTTATGTAATAAGTCATGTAGCACATTTCTGCAAACACCTTTGTTTAGGTTCTCTAGTAGTATATAAGTCATGTTGACTTTAGTTAGATATGCAGAATAGGTTGATTAATTATACATAGATGATGTCTTGTAATTCTGCATAAATGAAATGAAGTCAAGTGCCAAATAGCTACCCGACGGATGTTCAACAAAGCTACCCGACGGATGATCAATAAGGCAACCCGACGGATGATTATATACCCGACGGATAATCAATTCAAATATCAGTTAACAGTGATAACACAATCACATGTGTCGAGTTTATGCAAGAGGAATGTGGAAGCCTATTCAACTGGGTTTTTGAGAACAAAGAAGCATTGCCATTTCCATGCTATTATGAAGATATTCAAAGATGCTGGAACAGAGTAAGGAAGTAGCATAATATTAGACTTGATATGTTTTGTTTTTATTATCTTGTCTTATTACTGTGTAATCTTGGTGATATATAAACCAAGAGTAGCGATTAGAACAAAAAGAAGACTAAGCAACACATTTTCTCAGAGAAACAATTGTAAGCTGTATCCTTAGCATTTCTCTGTAAGTTTAGTTGTTCTTATTGTTGTAAGCAGCTGTGAGCTATTCAAGCTTCACAGGATTCTCTTGATATATATATATATATATATATATATATATATATATATATCTGGTGGATACATTCAAATCTACCAGAAAGTTTTAATGACTTGTGTTTTTATTACTTTGTGTTTTAATTTTACTAACTCTTATTCCGCACCTAGCAAATCAAACACCTATATATATATATATATTATTAAGATAGAACATTTTATAATTCAGAAAAAGTTTCAAGAATTCCATTCAACCCCCCTTCTGTATTTCTTGTTGCATTGTTAGGGACTAACAAGATATTCTAATCACTTCTCATCATAAATAACCTTGACATCCTTTTTTTACTTTTGCTGGAATGTGAGCGAAAGCCATATTTAGTTCAAAAAATAAGGATGGTTTTTTGTGCCTAACTTATTGCTAATATTTGATGCAACTTGATAATTCCTTTTTATGTTGTTATATTTTAATGTTGTAGTACATATATATATATAAAAATTGTACAAAATCTCGTAACTTTTGGTATAATACATTATCAATGTAAATTTTTTCCACTAGGTTATTTTTTTTGAAGCTTAATAAAGTTGGTAAACTTGTGCTCGATCTAGGAACTGCACCCAAGTGGTTTGGCTTGACATTCATAATTGGTCTATTTTGATCTGAAAAATTGCCAAACCAATCAACTTGGTTCAACCACTTTTTCTACAGTATTAATGCAAAACTTTTACTGAATCTTTCTTCAAGTTTTAAACTTTTTGTTCTATGCATAACCAAATCTATGCATAAAATTGTAATAGGAATATATGTACTATAAGTACAGTGCCTTCTACAGAGATATGGCCGATTTGCAGAAACACTCCTACACTTGGGTGCCAAATGTAATCATAGTTTTGTAATCAGGTGTAGTTTTCAAATTAATTTTTTATTTAATCATATTAGGATTTAGAATTTTCTTATGAATTTATGCCAATAAACTCTGTTCGCTTAGTTATCCAATTGTTATTTTCCTTTCGCCGGTTTAGCTTTACCTCCAATTTACTTTTACAATAGAGGAGTCTGAGATTTTCTTGCTACAATAAAAAAACATATTCTTAATGTCAGGTTGTTATTATTTTTATGAATGTTTTACTTGATGTTAGTACGTTACAAATGTATTAATGATATATACATTGATACTATCGATGATCAAAGCAGTTGCAACAAGTTGGTTTAACTGCTTCTCATTTTACCCTTGAATTTTGAAATAGGGTTTATTATGTGCTACTATGGGTTATGACCGGATTTTTGGTCTATGGATATTATAAGTGTCCAGAAACAAGTGGGATATGATATATAATATTTCTTTTTGTAGCTTACCACGGTTTGGTGATAGTTGTTTTTCCGAACCAACTTCCTCCCGAGCAAAAAACATGTTCTTCTAGAGCAATCACCTTTTATGAAGTACGAAAATATAGGGGGGTTTATCAGAATTAAAGTTAGTATGCCAAGTCAAAAATGTAAACTCTTCTTTGTTCACTCGGACTGTAGCTAACTCTATATCAACAAATTTCTTATGAGTTGTTGGAATTAAATTTATTCAAAAGTACCTTGGAAATGGTGCTGAGTCGGTGAGAGTACTCTTCAAAGTTGCTAACGATATATCTCATTCTATTTTCTTCATTGATGAAATAGACGGAGTTGGTACAAAAATATGAGTACTGTGTGTTTTGATGTTAAATAGAGCACTATTGAAGAGGTTATTAATCAAATATAGAAAATTTCTCTACAGGTATGATGCCAACTCACACTGAGGCAGGGAACGTGAAATTAATGGGACTATGTTAGAAATCCTGAACCTGATAGAATATTTTGATTCAAGAGGAGATGTCAAGGTTATCATATTCACAAATAAAATAGAAAGTCTGGATTCTGCATTGCTCCGATTAGGGAGAATCGATAAGATGATTGAATCATCTCTCTTTGATATTAAAACCAGAAGGTGAATTAAATAATATTTATTATGAAAGAAATATGCTTTAATGTAACATGTGCCACATAAATATTCTTTGGAAACTTGTATAAATTGATAATGTAAAATTCCAATAGCTTTGTTAAGAAGTTATGTTTTAGCTGGCCTATAGCTTTATACTATTGTTTATGTGTCGTAGATTACAAAAATAATATTATTTTAAAAATGAAAGGAATTTGTGTTAATTAATCTTTTCTGCTTTTCAGTTTTATTATATGCATGTGAGATGAACCATGAGGTTCTCACCAATTTTGTTTGCTTCATTATTTGCCTATCCATACAGGTTTTTACTGAGCCTGTACTAGATTGCTTCCTTTAAAGCGTGCATTCAATTTGTAGCTGAATATGTATATGATGGTGACTCTACAAATGGTATAATGTAAGTCCTTTAATCATCATTAGTTGTCAAACCGATTTCGGTGTAGCCTTTGCAATAGAGTCAAATAATGTCAAGCTATTGTATGATGGTCTCAAATATTATCATAGTCTATTCACTCACAGTCTGCTCCACCAAGCTGATTGACCACCTCAATAAATCTCTCATGAAGGTTTGTGGTTCACTTTAAACTAGGCTTTGCATCTTTGAAAGAACAAGTCCTGAATCTCCTGTAGCATTCGCACCTTGTAAAAACATATGTCTTTCCGGAGTAATGGACATTCTTGAGATGTGTTGCATATTGTTAGTTTGATAATGTTGATAATACATTTTTCCTTCAAATGGGTTGCCTTAAGACATGATAAAAGTACAATAATATGATCCAAAAAAGTAAGATAAATTTGTGAATTATATGATGGGGCTGAATTTTGTACCTTATGTGGAATGCAATATATCAACGAGATCCTAAGTATGCAAAAATTAACAAAAAGAAAAAGCTAAGAGTATATGTGGTGGACCGAAAGCCTTACTTCTATACTATTTTATTTGGCCATTTTTTACAATGGAGTTTATGTTCAAGCATACTCTTAAAATTTAAATCAAACTTCAAATCGATCGAATTGTTTAAAAGTTCCAGCACAGAAAGATGTATTCTCCTCCATTTATATAAACTTTTTTTTGTACAAAAAATTTACTCCAGCTTTAAATTTTAATCATAGTTATGTACGAAACTAATAATGATAGAATTTTTGTACACATTTAAACTTTTAATTTCAACTTTACTACTTTTTTTCATTTTATCCTTTTATAAAAATGTTATCATAATTATAATATCCCATATTTTCAAGTTTTATTATAATTACAATTTGAAGTTGTCTATGTAATTTTATGTTAATTTTAGTGAATTATCTAGTAATTAGAGTTGATGTTTTGAATGTTTATATATGATATTCTTTGAGTATTCTAATTTTTATATGTCCAGAATAAAATATAGATAATTGTGATATTTTTCTGATAATTTTTGGGCTATTATATGAATTTACAATGATTTGTGGATTGATAAATTATTTTCCGAGTAATTATAAAACTATTTTATTAAGCCGGGAATCGTCCAACTTCAACCGTTTTTGCGTTTTTACAACCCGAAACTCTTCTGAAAATTCCTTCCTAACCTAATCTAGATATTCTGAATATTTCCCGTGTTTTAACTTTTTCAATCCGGAGTATGGTTTGACCCGTACGAGCCCGGCGCAAATTTTTCGATACGATAATCATTTCGGTAGATCAATAAAACCCGTATTCTCGAGAGACAGTATATTTTTACATTATTTTCTCATAGGGTGTTTTCTAAGAAGTCCGATTTTGATAATTATCCAAATCTGTTATTAATTGTGTCGTCTTTATAGTTACTTAGCGGCTAAGTAATCTATTTTCGGATCCGATATGATCCAACGGAATACTTGTTATGTGTTTAAGATGCATTTATATGAATCGATCTGCAATTTGGACGCGTGGTTATTTGCATCTTTATCGAGTTACTCGTTTTATCTCGTTTTATGTGTGTTGAATGTATTTTATGTGTTCTCGGGGTTTTCTGTTAATTTAGTAACCGTTTCTGTTTTCCAAAAAACAACGGACCGGGACCCCACCAGGACGTCAAAGCCCACAAAATTTACGTTTTTATTTTTAGAGAATTATTTGTATTTCAAATACCCAGTATTTCTGCATTTTTTAATTATTCGCAATTTTCGGGGAATTTTGATATAAATTTTTTATTTTATCGCTTTTAAAAATTTTCCCCGTAATTATAATTTTGGGGCTTAATTATCTTAATTATAGTAATAAAAACACCCTTAATTTATTTTGGGGTATTGATTTTACATAAATATAAATAGCAGTTTATATTGTTTTATTTTATTTTATTTTCAGAAAAAAATTATTAAAAATCAGAAAATAGGATTTGGGGGCTAGGGTTTGCCCATCAAAGAATCGATCGATTCATCTGGTTATAGTGATCCGTTTGCAGCGATTCTGATACCCAATCGAAGCTTGATTCACGGTCGTTCTTTCGGTATAAGTTTCTTGATTTAAGACTGTGTATTTTGAAAAATCGAAGCTTATGTTCTTTGCTTTTAATTTCTCAAATTCTGGAGTACTGGCTGATTTGTGATTGATATGGATGATATTGTTAGATTCTAGAGATTTATAGCTTTGATTTGAACTATAAATAGATGTGTTTGGTTTTGAATTGGAGATTATCGGGTTCTGGCCGGAGTTGTTTGCCGGCGAGGGTCGGGGTTCGTCGATTTCGACGATTAAAACTCTATTTGATGCTATTTTCAGCTGAATAATGTTGTTGCAATGTATTCCAAGGAAAACCCCTAAAAATCCCGTGCAAACTGTGTTGTTTTGGGTGGATTTTGGAGTCACCGGAGTTGGATGACCGGCTGGTTTCTAGGCAGAAATCCGGCGAGTTCATCTCAACCCGGATTTTTGTTCATACCCGACCCGGTTGGTTTATATCCATCCCGGGTTTGATCCAAATCACCCTTTTCCGATTTAGATAAAATGTTTCTGCAAATTTGATTTAAAAATTAATTCAAAAATTTATTTCTTATTTTCAAAAACCATTTCTTTTAATTCTAAAAATCATTTAATTATTATTGTAAATTCTAAAAATGATTTACTTCATTATTTTTAAATTCCAAAATTTTATTTCATTTTATTATTTTCAAAAATCCAAAATTTTTTATTCATTTAAATTGATTAATTATTTTGATAATTAATCAGTTTATTTAGATAATTTGTATTAATTATATTTTAATTCTAAAAATTATGGAAAAATCATTTTTTTATTCTGATTTTTCCTAAATATTAATTTAAAAATTATTTTGAGCTTTTAAAAATATATTTAGGTATTTAAAAATTAATTAATATTATTATTAATTGATTTATTCTTCTTTTATTCGTAATAAATAAACTGTTCGTCCATTTAATACGAATTGAACGCGTATAGACCCAGGAAAATATTCCACTTTCATTAAAAATACTTTCGAGACCCAAATTCTTTTGTTTCGAAAGGTCGCTTTCTTTACGAATCATTCTGAGTCAATTTTTGATCTATAAATCATTTTTTTACCCGATTTCAATTTTAAACGTACGGAGTCGAATGTTTTGACGAACTGAGTCATATGTGATATGAATTATGTGATATGTGAGTTATGTGTTTAAGTGTTATGTGAATTACGAGTGTATGTGGATCAAGAGTCTTGTGTTTAACTATTTTCTTTATGTGGGGCTATCGTATGGGTAGACGATAGGGTTTTGACGCGCGGCTCATCGAGTAATTATCGTAATGTTATTTTCCAATTATAGATACGAGTCTTTCAAGACGATCAGGACCAGATGGAATGGATGAAGACTAGAGTTGAATAGTATGGAATATTGGGTTGCAGTACTGCATGAGCAGCAGGCCAAATGATTAGTAGAATAAAGACCAGGAGATGTCAGAATGAGGGATTGTGTTATTGCGAATGTGACTAACTGCTAAAAACCCAAAGGCAAGTATCCCTATCATCACTTATTGTTCAAGTGATATTTATTTTGAATCCCATTATGCAAGTATTGCTTTCCTATTCTCACTTCAGCATAGATAAATGTTTTACATATCGCTGAATTATCATCCAAGTACCCTCTGCTATTCTATGTTCAGAATAGTTAAATGTTTTACTTATCAAATTATTGGATTTATAAATATTTTGGATTTTGAGAAAAATGATTTGGTTGCGAGTATTCATGCCTAAGTGAATGGGGGAATAAAATTATTTCGGGTATCGAGTATTATGACCCCTTTTCAATAAAATGTTTTGAGATTGGATGGTTACTGGTTGCGTAAGAGGCCGAGGCACCGGTCCAGCGCAAACTATTATACGGAAGTGTAATATCTTGCAAGGCGAATATATGCATTTCTTGGCGCCCTATAGGTACCGTATGGCTGTGGAATACGGGTAGTACCTATATTTACGGTATAGCTGCGGGATACCGGTGCTATTTCGTGACTGATCATCAGGATCAACATAGTGCATAATTGGTTCCAATATAAAATATTGTTTCTAAACTGTTTTGATAATCATAGAATAAATTATTTATCAACTGTTTCTGTTTTAGATTAAAGGTGAAATACAGTTTTGATTCAATTTCCGCTTGATGTGGATATTTAGTTTGTTGTTAAATATCAAAGGTGGTATTAGTGTAGATGATTGGTGTTGACTTCAGTATGGGATGTTGTGAGCATCAAAGTTCGTATTGATATCTAATTTGATATGACAACAAAATGAGTATCAATATCAAGAGTTCGGTTTTGAATAAAGTTTATGATTCATTCTATAATCGTTGTTTCATGTAATGTTGTTTACGATATTTCCGTAAACACTATTTTACGAGTTTTATTCTCGTCAAGATTCAAAGTATTGATGAAGCGTTTCGCTCAGAAATATCAAAAAGGGGTTTGAATATAGTGAGGAATAATTATCCGATTCTCCAATAAATTTTAAGATTCAGCAATTATGATTTTAAATGTTCTGCTCTAATGCAGATGTCGGTTTTATATCAAAAGACCTTATATATGTCATAATGATCTTGCTGAGAATTTCTTTCGCTCATACTTGCCTGTTTTCAAATTTAACCTCCAGTGAAGATTAGCTTGCGCTGTTTAGCTTCGTAATTCGAGGAAGCAAATAAGAAGTTTTTGGAAGATGGTTGGTCCAAGGTTTGCGAACTAGTGTAAGTTTTATTGTATAAAGTTGTTTATATTATATTATATTATAGTTGTGTATTTTATAGTTGAGCCTAGTATACTTCTTTTCGAAGTTATACTAGCGGGTTAAGTTTTGAGATTGAGAATTGTTGCAAAGAGTTTTAAAAGAAAGTGAAAAATTTATTTGTGGAATTTGGATATCTTGTTTCAGAAACTGTAACCTTTAAAGATTTTGATTAGTTTGGGGTGATAAATGATAAATATCTTCGCTGGCATTTGTTTATTGATTAAACAGGTTAATTTGGATTGATGTTTCATAGTGACGACCAAATCTCTTAACCCCGAATTTGGGGGCGTTACAGGTGATTGAGGTTTCATAGTGACGACCAAATCCCTTGACCCCGAATTTGGGAGCGTTACAATAATTTCACACTTTTAATATTTTTTATGCTCTTTTTATTTATAGGTATATTTTTTTTGTCTTTTTACATAACTACAGGTTCATTAACCAAGTGTAGAGTTTATATCTATCTATAAGGTTGTCCAACTTAAAAATTATATAAATTCGATATTAAGAGACAAACTTTTTTTAATAAAAAGATTGACAAATTGACTTATGTCCTCACTATTAACATTTTTGTGAATATCTTAAGCAAGGTAAAATAATATTTAATTTAAAATTATTTAGCCATAAAAATATTTATTTAAAATGATAGTGAATTTATATTTAAACAAATTATTGACTTCAAAAAACCGTGAGATTTCAAGTTTATCTATTCCCAGAAATCAGAACCCCGTTTGAACCATTAAATGTAGGTGAAATCTTAAGTTACTTTATTAGTTTCATATATTTCTTGAAAACAAGACCCAAAAGGTATAGCAAATTGGATTTAACATTACGGTGGAAACTAATTTTATATTAAATAAGATAGAATTCTATCTTTCATCAAATAAATGCATTAAACTTTTTCTTTTTAATTAGGATAATCAGTTATTTTTTTAGATTTTAAGATATTTTTCCGGACCACGCCAAGTGCGGGCTTTTCACATACCTTACAAATAACGCAAAAACCATTGCGCAGAAGATAGGGCCAACACTACTTTCAAGCTTAAATAAGGCTCAGCCCGCTGTGTCCTTATTAGATTTGCACTAAAGGCCCATCGGGCCGGATTTTAACCGGGCCTTAAAAAACTCGAGTTTTTCGGGTTTTGATTTTGACCGGGCCGGGCTTTTCAAAAATATCAGAGCCCGTTTGGGCCCTCGAGGCGGACCTAATCGGGTTTTTTTTGTGCTGGATCGGGCCGAGTTTTTTCTAATTTAAATCGAATCGAATATTATTAGAGAATCCAAAGAATACATGGGTTAACAACTAGATCATCATAAAAATGTATTAGTTTACATGAAATATTTTATGAAAACATTACTTCGTTGAAAAATTTAAGTTCGACAAAAAATAAACATGTTTATAAAATAATATGTTTTATCATTGTTATGATAACAATGATATCCAACTATATATAGTGTACTTATTATATCTTTTTTCATTATTTATGCAATAAAAATATTTAAATAATATTATTAATCACAAATTTGTAAATATATATAGGTGTTTAAAGTATTATTTATATTTATAGTAAATGTGAATTTATAAATATATAAGAAAATATATTAGAATACTCAGATTATAACCTGGTTTTTTCGGGTTTTTAATCAGGCCGGGCCGAAGCCCAAGACTTTTAACCGGCCCGGGACGGGCCGGACTTTGCCTAATATAGGGCCCGTCGAGGCCCGAAACCCGAATCGAGATCGGGCCGGGTTTTGACCGGATTGAGACAGACCATATTTCGGGCCCAGACTTGGGAAATGAGAGCCCAAATCTGGAAATGCCAAATGAAAAACACTTTCACTATTTAATTGGTGTATTGCTCAAGTGAGGACAAAACTTTTGTTTTTTAAACTACTTTAATCTGTGTAATAATTTTTTTAAAAGTTAGTATTTATTTAGTGTTAGAAATATATATGTCTTAAGCTAGCTTTTCTTTTTTTCTTTACAGAAAATTTTCATAATTTTAGAAAAAACAAATTCTCCTTTTTAATTAATTATTAAGGAGAATATTTTTGAAATATGAATATCGAAAATTAAATTGTTCTTTTACCTATTAATTATTACCTTTTTATGCTAAAGATTATATGTCATTAAGTTGCAAACAGAGGACAAGAAAGAAAACGACAGAACATAGATAATTGATGGTTTGAAAACAAAGAAGCAAACCAGTACTTACAATTTTAAGGTAAAAGTAGAAAATGGGTTACAAGTTTGGTTGCATTTCAATTCTAAAACCAGCAAAAAATGAAACTATATGGTACAAAAAGAGATACAACTAGACTTGTACTAACTAGCTAGCGAGTTCAAACAATACATACATATAAATGCAAAATTTCACTCTTACTTTTTACTTCACATTTTCCATCCATCCCATTTCAAGCAACTGTCTCTCTGTTATCTATCAAACCCTATTTTCTTTACCTCCTCACACATCCTCTACATTTTCTTGAGGCAGCCCACTTGAGTTTTGTTTAAAGATCAAGAAAATCAAGCAAAATGGCTAGAGGGCCGATCCAGATCAAGAAGATTGAAAACGCAACACACAGGCAAGTCACTTACTCTAAGAGAAGAAAAGGGCTGTTCAAGAAGGCCCGTGAGCTCAGTGTTCTTTGTGATGCTCATGTCTCTGTTATCATGATCTCCACTACTAAAAAGGCTCATGTTTACACCAGTTCCTCCATATCGTATGTAACTACTTTTGTTTCACTGTTATTTTTTATTTTGGACCATTTTATCTTTTGGTTTCTTGATATGTGTGTAATCTTGTTTTTGTTTGTAGCCCAAAAGAGTTTTATGATATGTATCAGAAGCTCAATGGGGTTGATCTGTGGAGCTCCTGCTATGAGGTCTATGCAGTTCCTACTCTGATTGATTTTTTAGTACCCTTTGTGTACACATAAACTTGTGTTTGACTATTGTTTTATGATATTCTCCCTCCAACCCTCCCATTTGTTTACACCATTCCCATTTGTTTACATTTGGGATGAGCACCGAGATTAAGAAAAAAATACATGTATAGTGGAAAAAAGCAGTAGATATAATTACTTTTTATATTATAAAAATATTAATATTATTGAATTTTTTTGAAATATATACAATTGGAAGAGACATTTCAAAAACAAAAGTGTAAACAAAGTAGATGTACAGTTGCTACACACTATGCCATGAGATTCGAATTCTAGAAACCCATTCTATGGAAAAAGGATAAACAAGAGTAAGATTGTGTATCAGTATAACATGACCTTTCCCTGACCTTAATTATGTGGGTGTATTGCGAATGTGTACTGGGTAAAACATTTTTATACAAGCAATTTCTTGTTTTGTTCAATTTCCTTGTAACTTCATCTGTTTCATCATTTGTTAATTTATGACACATTCTTGGGTCAATTCCTAACAAAATAACGAATCATAATTATTTTGATTACTAATGCCATTCTATTGAGCTACATTGCTTACAGAAATTGAAGGAAAACCTGATAAAGCTGAAAGAGGTGAACTTTAATCTCAATAGGGAGATCAGGTTATTCATTCACTACTAGCACTTGACTACATATTTGACCCAAATCTTTAACTTTCTGGATTTCTACTCACTACTGCACCCTGCTTATATCAGATTGTAGATCAATTCTTCTGTATAGTTGTAATCTGAATCTGTTCTGCAGGCATAAAATGGGCGAGTGTTTGGATGGTTTGAACTTTGAGGAGTTGTGCAGTCTTGAGGATAAGATGGAAGAGACTGTGATGACCATTCGTGAAAATAAGGTTTAAATTAGCTTAACTACTTTATTCTGACAGGCATTTAATTAGTTTGTAGCATCTTGGTGCTTTAATCAATGAAGTTGTGCTACTTCCTATTTTTACTGTGTATGTAGACCGTGTCTGCAGCTAATTTGCGGTTATTAGTTTAAATCTTTAAATTAGTATACAATTTACACTTCCAATTTCCCATGTTGTAGCTTCATTCTCAACTGTTAACATGATTCCGCTTGTAGTTAGGGTTCTTAATAAAGCTGATTTAGGATTTTCCCTCAAATTAAAGAGTCAGGGCATGTGCAAGATTCTTAGTTTTGTTTAAACATTTAAAGCTTAAGCCTTTATACCATCATCATAGTACTCGCAACTAACTCATAACCTAAAACCCATGATTGCATAATGCATGGGATAAATGGAAATATAATTCAAACTGTGTGTTTATGGAAAGTGGAGCTCATTTGTTATAAATTCGAATGGTTATAATATTCTCCCATCTCTCTCCTTTTCTTTAGCCAACTTGAATACTGTTAAAATCTAAATTTGAGGAATATGAATCCTTTTAACTTGGGCCACATATATAAAAACACTAGCACTACATATGCAGAGATTCTAATTGTTCCCTTTTTAGTTTTTCTTAAGTTTCTATATTGTTTAGGCTATTTGAACTTTTAGCTGCATCTATCTGCAACATGTTGAAGAAGAGTTTGCATTTCCCTATTACATGCAAGTGGTAGTTTCTGGTCTATTACGTGGTAGTAGCTAGATATTCATGCTTACTTGAGAATTGAGATGCGGAGAAGATGCAAGTAAAAGCTACTTTGAGCCTACTAGAGAAAAATGTGCACAATCAATAGTTCGCTCTATTATAAAAAATAATGTAGGGCATACCTATTTAATCTCGTCCCTATGATATACTCTGATTCATGGTCAAGTTTTTGGTGTGCAACATGCCGTATTATAACTGTCTGTTGATCTTTTGTTCTTTCTATAATTTTATGATTAATAGATGAAGATCATCACGCGCCAAACTGACAATATCAAGAAAAAGGTACTCCTTGCTAACAAACCATCATCTGCAAATTGTATAATCTCTTTATAGGCATTATCTTTATACATGTAATGATCTAAATTCTTTCTATTTATCCTCCCCTCCTTTTTGCAGATAAGGAATAGTGAAAATGTACACAAAATTCTCCAACATGAGTTCGTAAGCATCAGTCATTCCCCAGTTGAATTTCTATTTTCTTCTTAAGTACCTGAAATTGTTGTTAGTATTAGTGTACAAGTATCTAGACTATAGTGAAGAAGATTAAGCAATGAAGAGGATCAGTTACTTATTAACTGGACAGGCATATTTACAGGAACTAAGAGGTGAGGATCCAGCCTACACGAAAGTCGAGCTTGGAGGGGATCATAAATCGTTTATTGGATTATCACAAGCACTACAAGGAGTACTAGCTCTAAACTTTTCACAAAATCAACCAGATCCTCATTCTGGAGCATGATCAGATGACGCTCTTTTGTTTTGCTTCAAAGGTAGCATTTGAGCCAGCCCATAAGCTAATTGACATAAACACAATTGACATAACTTTCTGATTACTGGTTGAAGTTTTATCAGTATTTGATTGATAGGTCGTCTGACAAACACAGTTATCAATTGTTAGTCTTTTGGTTGTGTAAACTTGATAAACAACTTGCGTTTTTTTTGTAACCGGTGTTCTATTATGCAACTGCAACTTATTTTCTTAAGCAAGAGGCCGTTGGTGCTTCACTGTTGGAGTATGACTCAAGATGAAGTACTCTGTAATCTGTATCGTCTTGCATTTCGATCATATTAGTTTTGTACTATTCACAAGTGGGGCTTATGCTGAAATTTCAAGCCCGACTGCATCATAAGATTTTTATTCTAGTTAATAAAATTAAAAAGAAAAAGTAGTACACTATTTATTTTCGTATCTCCTCATTTTCATCAACTAACCTCAAGTTTTATCATTCAAAATGTCACTAAATATTAGTGTTTGGCGGGGGATCCTTGGACAAATTTAACGAATTGTTCAGATCATAAAATTTCTACCAGCGGGGACGAGAATGATATTAAATTTTTTTAATATCTTTATCTCAAAATCTCATTTCTAGTTTTGACAAAAAAAATATCTCATTTTCGTTTCCATAATTCGAACCCAAGTTATGAAATCTGTCCGTTCATATAAAAAATAGAAGTAAAGGTTAGATACATGATTACGGCCGCAGGATTTACCTTGACCTACTTTTGTTGAGATCCTTTTTATGTAATAAACGACAGAGACCCATAACTATATTTTTAAAAAGGGCCTTTTTTTTAATATTTCATATCCTTATTGGTGGGAAACAGATGATTTAAATTATTTTTTTATTTCCCCTCATTTGCCTAGCTAATAGTAAAAATACTAAGAGTAACTCCAACATCCTCTTTATACACCCTCCTTAGTTATATTTTAAAGAATTCAAAGCTAAAATGGTCTCCAAGCGACTCCTAACTCCTCCTCGAAAACCTAAGATCTTCAAATCTTTCCTCAAATATGAGGAGTATACTTCCTCTCGTCTTTTCATTTAATAATTAAAAAATGGGTTTCATGTTGCTCCGGTTCTTTCTTTTGCACTTATCTTTCTTTTGCATAATTAGGGGCATTTGATGTTTAAGTAATAAAGTAGTCGATGTAGAGTGTGTTTGAAGAAAATTGTTGAAGTAAATGAATATTTTTGTATCTTAAATTGTTAGGAGCTCATTTATTAATATTATTTTTGAAGAAAAGTTTAGGTTATTGTTGGAGTTACTCTAGGTTGCACAATTCATATACGTGGTTTAATGATTTGGCTCTTTAGTTTCTCAAATTTTAAAATGGTCAAATGAGTAGTTGAAAATATGTTTTTTAAAGCATTTAAAGGACTTCGCCCAATTGAGATAGACACTGTTAACGACTATAAGGGTATTTTGGTTCAATAAATATTTCAACATCTCTATTTTGTATATATGTGTGTCTACATCTTTTTTATCACACCTAATTCACCCTGACCTAAAACTCAAACTTTTATTTCAATTCAAACGTACGCATCTCTTTCAATTATTCCAAGAGGATTAACTACAATGTTATTATAGCAACTGGGAAGTGGAGAAGACTTCGTGGATTAATTATGCTGGAAGTTTCTCACTTGTGTTAATGGTGGGTGCAACTTCTTTCGCTGCGCCGAACCAGAGTTTGATGCTCGAAATATTGTTATAATTAACGATTTAAAGAGGCGCATATGAAGGAAGGACAATGATTATATAATGAAATTGGTAGCAGCTCGAAATAAGTACATCGAGGAGCTTAAAACTTTTAAGAATAAAGTTTGGAAGTTGAAATGTTTATGTGTTTTACTAATGTTGTAAGTTTTTGATTCTTGGTTTAGCTCACTTGGAAAAGATGATATAGAATAATGATGTATTTCATTGTTGGGTTGTGATAATTTTCTAATATGATATTGTTGTTACGAGAAATAGACACAAATATACGAGATTCAATCAACCAATGTGCAGTACACACACAATATATATGATGTGAAAAATCCACGTTCCAACTCGTATTATTAATCAAACCAAATATCATATAATCAATCAAGGATGCCTAAGTCTAATAATACTTAAGCATCCGCTCTCGAATGATATTTAAGTCTACATCTTAATCACTCTTATTTTTCTATCAAATAATATTACTATTGATATATAGTCATCCAAAACTTAGCCACCAATACATACCATATTTGTTGTACAATTCTTACCATATTTGTAATACAAACCTTCCTTTTTTGATGTCCAATCTTCCAACTTTGTGACCAAAACATACCATATATAGTAACTGTCTAGATACCATTATTATTCAACCCAATTACGATAATATTGTCTATATATACAAGTATAATTGTCTACACATGCAATTATTATTCAATCCAATTATGTATTTGTTAAGTGGCATTTATGTCCACTTAGAACGTCCTATAAAGGCTTAAATTGATGTTTTGAACTCAAGTTATTTGTGTATTTGATGCATTTTTGTAGTGTTTTTGCATTTCTGGCATAGTTGAAGGAATAAGGAGATTTAGCATTGTTATGGTGCTAAATTGGTATTAGGAATGTGTCCAGGAAGTTTGCTCGTGGAATGCCATCTCAAACCAGTCAAGAAAATAAAAAATCAGAAGTTTTTCTAGAATGTCAGTGTGCCCGTGCTGGTGAAGCGCGCGGTCGCGCCGGTTGTCAGAGATGCAGCGCGGCCGCGCGTCGGGTTGATTTCTAGGAATCCTGTTTTGAGTAGAAGATTGATTTTCTGGACTTCTCTTTTGATTGGGCTGTTATATAATGATAACTTAAAGACATTTTTAATACAAAGCACGTATTGGAGACTAAGGAAGGCAACGAGAAGACCTAGGAGCACAAATACAACCAAGGCCAAGAGGATCTAGTTTATTCTTATGATTCTTTGTTTTAAGTTGTAATCTTGGATGCTAGTTTTCTTGTTTGTTGAACCTATTACTCTTGTTAACGTACTTTGATTATTATTCAATTTATAAAGACTTAGTTTATTATACCATGCTTTCATCGGAACCCACGTTGATGATGAGTTCGCTTATGGGCTAATCATTATCGTGGGGTTCTAACGGATTTATTTAGTTAATTTGTTCGATACCTTAGTGTGTGGTGATTGTATGATATCCTAGTATTGGTTGTGCTTATTCGTCTTATGAGCGTCGCGAACTTATAAGATAGCGTGTTAATCCCTATTGAAGCGAAAATGAATATAGGGGTTTAGAACTTTCCATGCTAGCATAGGTTCATGTATTTGATATGCATGATTCATAGGTAATTTTAACCATCTTACTTGCCCTATGTAATCATGATAGATAACTTGCGCATTAAACCGTTATGTTGTCAAATTCTATAAACATATAGGGTTTCAATATAATTGGTGTCTATTCAGTTTCTATCTCTTTTATGGATGTCTGGTAGTAGCACACAACGAAAGTTGGCCTTTACTAGTTTCTTGTTATTTGATTAGTGTCATCACCATTGCATGCTAAGGTTAAGAACAAAAGGCTAATGAATGAAGTATTTAATGAAGTTAGAATCCCATATTTGTGTCATATAAGTTAATCAACCATAATTTTCTTAGTTAATATTAGTTAGTATAATCTCATAGTTATAAACAATCTCAACTTTTTATCATCTTATCATTGAATAATAACCATACCATTGTTTCATAAGTGCATAAATCGAAGTTAATCTTAAAAGAGTCTCTGTGGGAACGAACTAGAAATAATTCTATATTACTTGCGAACGCGTGTACTTGCGTGTAATATTAGCGCGTGTTTTTGCCCTAACAAGTTTTTGGCGCCGCTGCCGGGGACTTGTGGTTTACTTTTAGTTTATGTTCTTGACATCAGTGGTCGTTAAAGTTCATTGAATCAGATATTTTACTTACTTATTTGTTAGTTGCTTTTTCAGGTACTCTAGGGAGCGTGTATGCTAACGCATTCTCGATCTCGAAAGAAAACACTGGATAAAGTAGAGGAGGAAGTTGTAGAAGAGGTCTTAGTTGAGAAAGTTGAAGAAGAGGCTCTTGTTGCAATGGGTGAACCAGAAGCGAATACAAAGGCTTTGATGGGATATTCTCAGCCGCAAATCAATGATATTCAGTCTAGCATTGTCAGACCAGTCATCGCGGCTAACACTTTTTAAATCAAGGCTAGCACGATTCAGATGGTGCAGAACTCGGTTCATTTTGGGGGTTCTCCGATGGAAGATCCCAACATGGATATTAAAGATTTTATCGAGATCTGCGACACTTTCAAATTCAACAATGGGTCTAAAGATGTTATAAAGCTAAGGCTTTTCCCATTCTCTCTGAGGGATAAAGCTAAATGTTGGTTGCATGCTCTACCACCAGGCTCAATCACTAAATGGGAAGATCTTGCTCAAAAGTTTCTAACTAAGTTCTTTCCTATGATGAAGACTGCTGCAATCAGGAATGCTCTTACTCAGTTTGTGCATCAATTAGGAGAGTTTTTGTGTGAAGCTTGGGATCATTATAAGGAGATGCCTAGAAAGTGTCCTCATCATGGGATGCCTGACTGGATGATTATCAACTGCTTTTATAATGGCTTGGGAGCACAGCCTAGACCCATGCTTGATGCAGCATTAGGTTGAGACTTATGGGCTAAAAGCTACGATAAAACTTATGAATTGATTGAACTGATGGTTGCTAATGAATACCAGATTCCTTCTCAGAGATTAAATCAAGGCAAGGTAGCTGGAATTATAGAGGTTGATGCAGCTACTACGATAGCTGCTCAGCTTAAGGCTTTGACGATGAAGGTGGATTCTTTGGATAATTATGGAGTTAATCAGATCACTAGTGTTCGTGAACTTTGTGTTGGTGCGCATGAGAAAGAGCATTGTGCTATTTCTAGTGAATCCGCTCAGTTCGTGAGCAACTTTCAGAGGTCCAAGCACTCAGTTCCATCCACCTATTATCCCAACAACCGCAATCATCCTAACTTTAGCTGGAGTAACACTCAGAATGTGGTTCAACAGTCGTATCAGCAGTATGCTACAAAGCAGTACAACCCTCCTGATTTTCAACAACCGTAATATGCTCCAAGACAACAACTCCAACTTCAGCGGTTACCACATGGAGGTAAAAGTTAAGCTATTGAAAAATCTGAATTAGAGGAGTTGAGGCTCATGTACAAGAGCCAAGCGGTTTCTATCAAGACCTTGGAAAATTAAATTGGTCAAATTATCAATGCTTTCCTGAATTGACAACCTGGTACACTCCCTAGTGATACAGAAGTTCCAGGCAAGAAAGAAGCAAAAGAGCAGGTTAAGGTGTCACACCCCCAACTTAACAAACAAAATATAAAACTATTATAATATTTAAAAGAAAGTAAATACAACCGAATCCAAGATCTTACAGTTTAGGGTTTGGAACAGCCCAACACTACCATCTATTACAACTGATTTTAATATCGAGTCTCCACACAAAACTATCTCTTATTCTACCTGAGCTCGGACATACGCATCGGCGTCACAGGTCTTACGTGCTGTCTGCTTGAATCTAACCATAGCTGCTAGCTGTAATATCAGGGTTAAAGCAAGGAGTGAGCAAAATGCTCAACAAGTGCTAAACAATACGGTACAAAACATAAATCGAGATATTAAAGAATGACATTGCGAAGATATAACTAATAATAACAAGAGATGAAATTTTGGGTGATGGCATCATTTGCTTGAATCAAAACATTTTCAAAATCATAACTTAATCAAAATCATTTTATGACGCTACGGATTACAGCCAGTGATCAGCCGCGAAGTAATCCCGAACGTCGTTGGGTTCTAAAACATTAATGGGATCCCTAGGCAACTTTTAAGTCTACAATATAAGTGTGGAAAGGACTCGCGTCTCAGTCCAGATCCACTATTCAAAGAAAACATTTATCCCCCTTTGGGACTGAAAACCCACATTTTAATTATTTCAAAAACTGATGCCGATTTATAATAAAATCTCTTAAGTAGTAAACATTTTTATCAAGGGATTATAGATCAACTTTGAAACACTGGAAATATGTCACCAAATTTCAGGGCCATGATCCACTAGACTTTACTATATTAGGGTAATTGAAAGGTTTCCATATATAAGAACTTTGACAAGGAGATTTAGCAAGGCTATTGGATAATATGAAAGAGTAATGCCAAACTAGGCTTAAAGCAATGGTTTTCGATAAGGTACAAGTACTAGAACATTAAGAAGATAAGCTTCATGAATACTAGGGGTGTTAAGGTATGAAGAAAATGATCTTTAGCTCAAGGTATATCAGGATTGTCGAACTTTAGGGTAAGAAAAGGGTTATCAATCAATTAAGAATAATTTTAAAGAATATTTGGCTTTTAGGTATCAAGGTAAAGTTTCTATTGGGGTTCAAGCATCAGGGTGAGATGTCAATATTTTAGGAATCAATAGCATGATAATCAAGAGGATCAATCAAGTATTATATCAAATCTTTATTTTATCATTGCATTCCAATTACTTTGATATACTAGCGTGATACGACTTTTGATCTACTTGCAATATGTACTTGAGGGTTCATGGCATTTCTATATAATACGAAGATAGATTTAAGAATCGCTTGGTTCAAGTATATCAAGATAACTCAGGATACTAGCATCAATATATATGAACTAATTATCACAAATTTGTAGTGTAAATGAAAAACAGGTTGAATCACTTGCCTTGAGAAAAGCTGGTCTGGTCTGGCTGGTAGGAGCAACTGGAAGCTTTACTCGACCTTTATGGCAAGTTTACCCTCGTCTCGAGATCCTACATAAATAATAATAACCTCATTATAATATATTCTCACCAACTCAACCTATTTACAACCCGAAATTAAACACAAATGGCACTTAGGCCTATATGCACGCAATTTCTAATCACCTTATAAATACAATAGTACACATAGCCACATATACTCATATATTATATTTTAATATCAAATAATATCACACACACCATAATGCAACACTAGGCTTGGATGATCTCGATCCCCAACTAAGTCACTTGATCGCTAAACTAGACAAAGTCTCCAAATTTTGGCCTCCTAACTCGATGTGCCTTTACTAAACTATCCAAAACCTATTGACCCTCACTTGGGCCTTTTACTCTACTGGCTTTATACTATCTTGCAACCATAGTGGTCAACCTAGGTCTCACTCATAAGTGCTCTAAAACTATGTGATAAGTGAAAGTGCTCATAAAGGAAAATTTCAGAATGACATCTATGGTTTCTTGAGTGCATTAGACATTCTTAAACTACAAGTTTACCTCCAAAACTTCTACACTAGACTCTTCTGACCATAATGCATCTCCCAAACTCGATGTGGCTCAAGGGCCTAGCTTGGGCCTCCTTGGGCCTAAGCTTAAAGTCCATGGTTCCCCTGTTTTTCTAGGCAGAAAACGCCCTGACTTGAACTAACTTGTGACTCATGGTTCTAACTCAAATATTTTGAACTATGGCTGGAAAAAATCCTCTGACACTCCCTCTAACTAAGGCCCAACATGGCCTAATGAGGGCCTACCCATGACATGGTCAAAACTTCATATTTCTAAGTTGCAACAAAACTGTCCCCTGCTGAATAGATTTTGTGATTCCACTAGTGCACCTAACCAAACGACTTATAAACCTCCAACAAACACCTAAAACCTTTTATATACTCCTAGTGCTAGCTTCTGGTGGCTTGGCCTTCAAAGTGCACAACAAATGCTCATTCAAAACTTCCCCATAAACTAGTGCATCAAATCTGGAAAAAAAAATGCAAACACTAACTAATCTCCTTCCATCTTGACTCCCGCTTAATAACCAAACATCCAACCCTTACCAAAGCAAACCTAGTGCATTAATGTCCTAAAATATTGCCTCAACAGGAGGGGAGATCATCCATGCCCAAGAACAACAACATGCAACTAAAAATATAACTTGCAACTCATGGAAACACTTAACAAGATTTCGGCTAAAGCATAAAGTTTAGATGCTTGCAAATTCGACTTGTACCTATTACTCATCCTTAATATTCATGAAAAATATCTTCTCTTAATTATTAATAAGAAATTTATCATGGAAACAATCTATTTTAAGCACACATATTTCGAATTTATAGATTTTTAGACATAGCAACATGATTTCGAAAAGAGTAGCATGCAAAACATGGTTGATAATCATTTTAATATCTTAAAACTAGCATGCATGGATAAACATGAATATATAATGAAATTTCAGTAGCATGCAAAGGATTTTAAAGCATGGTTTCTCCATAAAACACTTAGTTAACACATATATAAAATGTATCTCATAGAGAGCTCTTGAATTCACAAGAATCAAGAGTTTCTCGTTGGAGATCACACAAGAACTACACATGCAACCATGAAACTTCATCTCCCAAGTCACAAAACTCTTGGGAAGTATATAAAATGAATGTAGGTAGAAGATTTACACTAGGGAAGATGAGAAATGGAATGAAAAATGGAAGGGAGTGGGGGATGGGGGCTTCAGCCGAGAGCAACAATGGAGGGAGGGGAGGAGAGAAAAATGAGGTGTGTTGGAGTGTGGAATGAGTGAAAATGACTTCTCCCACTTGGTTTTTTTGGTTTTATGCTTTTGGGTTGACAAAATAATGAGTGGAAGTGAGAATGTACAAAAATGACCTCTAGCTAAAGTTAGACCATTTTGCATGCAAGGTTAGTGTGGTAATTTGGTAATCAACAAATGAGTTAGTGGGGTTGGAAAGGTCTTCTTTGCCCTTTGAGAGAATAGAAAGGTGATTTGCATGCAAGGGCTTCTATGTAATTTGCTAATTATAACAAATAAAATTTGTAAAGATTTATTTTTATAAAATAAAATACAAGTTCAAAAATTATAAAATTTATACCATAAAATAACTTGGAATTTTAGAAGTTTTATAAAATCACTTTTAAAATTTGCGAACAAAATAACTTTTAAAAGAAAATTTCTCCAAGGTTTAGAATATTCCTTATAAATCAAAAATAAAGGAAATAAATAAACTTTTGCTTTGAAAAATCATATACTACATAAAGCAAATTTAAAATGCAGAAATTTTCATTCACACAACGGACAACCATTAAGTATATTTACATTCGGCTTTAATATTATACCAAGTCCAAAATTAATATTACACAAAATGCCGGTCGTAACATAAGGCAATTATATTGAGGTCTGGGAAGGTTGCAAGCCAAGAAAAAGCTCAAGTTCCAGAATCTGAAGATGTGCAGAAGGAAGCAGAAGTGGAATCAAGGAAGAAAAATATGGAACACTTTCCTCCTGAGGGTAATACAGGGGAGAAACAGATCTATCCTCCACCTCCTTTTCCTAAAAGGCCGCAGAAGCAAAAGTTAGATAAACAGTTTGCGAAGTTCCTGGAGGTGTTCAAGAAACTTCATATCAACATACCTTTCGTTGAAGCTCTTGAACAGATGCCTAACAATACGAAGTTTATGAAAGGTATTCTCTCTCGGAAAGTGAAGCTCGATGACTTAGAGACCGTTGCTCTAACGGAGGAATGCAGTGTTGTGCTGCAGCAGAAATTGCCTTCGAAGCTTAAAGATCCTGGAAGCTTCACTATTCTTTGCACCATTGGAAACTTGTCGTTCGACAAGTGTTTATGTGATTTGGGAGTAGCATCAATCTGATGCATTTGTCTGTCTTTAAGAATTTGGATTTATCTGATCCAAAGACTACTTACATGTCCTTGCAGTTGGCCGATCAATCGATTACATATCCACGAGGCATTGTGAAGGATGTCTTGGTCAAGGTGGACAAACTCATGTTTCCTGTTAATTTTGTAATTCTTAATTTCTAGGAGGATAAAAAGATTCCCATAATCTTGGGAAGACCATTCTTGGCTACTGGCCGAACCTTGATTGATGTGCAGATAGGTGAGCTCACTATGCGAGTGCTAGATAAGGATGTGACTTTCAACGTATTCAATGCCATGAAATTCCCTACTGATAATGAGGAGTGCTTAAAAGTAGAATTGGTCGATTCTGTGGTTACTTCAGAACTTGATCAAATGATAAGGTCTGATGCCTTAGAGAAAGCCTTATTGGGGAATTCAGATAGTGAAGATGATGAAGGAGATGAACAATCACAGTATTTGAATGCTTCTCCATGGAAGAGAAGGCTAGATATGCCTTTCGAATCTCTTGGAATGTTAGAATTGAAAAATGCTGAGGGGCGTCTCAAGCCTTCTATTGAGGAAGCTCCTACACTTGAGCTTAAACTATTCCCTGGACACTTGAGGTATTCTTTTTTAGGTGACGCATCTACTTTTCCTGTTATTATTGTATCTAACCTTTCAGGTAGTGATGAGGAAAAACTCTTGAAAATTCTGAGAGAGTTCAAATCGGAAATTGGGTGGACTATAGCAGATATCAAGGAAATCAACCCTTCTTATTGCATGCATAAAATTCTGCTAGAGAAAGGAAATAAGCCAACTGTTGAGCAGCAGAGAAGGCTAAATCCGATAATGAAATAAGTTGTGAAGAAGGAAATTCTCAAGTGGCTAGATGCAGGGATCATCTATCCTATTTCTGACAGTTCTTGGATGAGTCCAGTTCAGTGTGTGCCGAAGAAGGGAGGCATCACAGTTGTTGCTAATGAGAAGAATGAGCTCATTCCTACTCGAACAGTCACGGGGTGCAGAGTTTGCATGGATTATAGAAAGCTGAACAAGGCCAGGAGGAAGGATCACTTTTCTCTTCCTTTTATTGATCAGATGTTTGACAGGTTGGCTGAGTGTAACACCCCCAAATCCGGGGTCGGGGATCCGGGTTATCACGAGTTCCATTTCCCTTAACAAAACTTAATCTAAATAAACAACCAATTACTGCGTACTGTGACCCCACAATATACACACACACCATAAGTTATAGTCTCAGAGATGAATACCAAAAATAACACAAGTCATTTTATTCCATAATTATAAACCATTACACCTTAAAAAGGGTTTCTGAATAATTTACATATTCCTTGACATTATTACAATTCATAATATACATAAGTCTGGTACATCAAAAGTTGAAAGCCTGGCCTATTGGTACTTCCTACCTCAGATACAACGTCATCAACGCCTACCAGAAACTGCGGAACGTTTCCTATCCGCTTGCGAATTGGCAGCTTAGTCCTGTTCATTTTGTCTATCTGTTGTTGTGTGATGAAAGAAGAAAACAAGGGTGAGCAACAAGCCCACCAAAATAATATGTATAATGATTAACAATATATGAGCATTCTCATCATAATACTCATGAAAGTCTTGGTCAAGCAGATACGAACCAAGTTTGATATCTTAACACGACCAAGTCGCGAAATATTCAGTATATATGTACATATACTTTTCAAAATCTTGGAAGTCCTCTTCCATGCATAATATAGACAGAGTTCCAGTTTATGACTGTATAAAAATATCGTTGCAAGGTGATCTCATATATCTAACTTTGTCTCAACGTTTTTATGAAAATCTTTGTCATGCATAAAATAATCATTTACTAGATATAAGTTAAAAAGATGAAGTTTACTAGATACTCCAATATACTTATATCTTTTCCGAATATGACTTAAACTACCACCGTTCAAGGTATAATCAGTTTCAAAAGTTCATCACATAGATGAGACTACAAGATAAGACTTGAATAGATTCAAGCTTTGAAATATCATTTAAAAGAAATGAAGTTACGGGATACTTCATTAAGTCCCGATATATATATATACACCTATATATATCTCAAACTTTCCTTGAAAACCTCTGTTATAAAAAGTATAAACAGAGTTATAATATCCAATGAATTTGGAAAGAAGAAAACCTTGGCATAAACCTGATATCTTGCTGATCAGACAAAGATACCAATAAGTAACCTTTTCTACTAGTAGATGGACGAATTCCCCACTGGTCATCACCCTGGCCGCATTAGGACCTATGCTGGACTGCCACTCAGCCACTTACGCATTGATGGACTCCAAGTGAGCCACTTACACTTTCATGGACGCCCACTGAGCCCATATTGCTTATACCGACTCAAATAGGTGGACTTACTTCCCGAAGGTTGGGCAAGTAATCAAAATGTTTTCTCAAAACAGCAACCTCGTTGCGAATATAAAATACACCACAGAGCCGGATCCCTCAGGTTTTGAGCGAGTATTTAAATCCCCTTCGAAAGAAAGATCTTAAATCTAAAAATGAGTTTTGGGATCCGCTCTAACTTTTAAAAATTATTTTGAAGACTCGAAAACATTTTAAAAAATGTTTAGAGTAACGCTGATTTAATAAAATAAATCAGTCCCGATATGTTGGAGAAAATATCTGAATATTATTACTTAAATAATATTCCCATAAAGGATAATCTTTATAAAAATAATTGAAGTAGAAGTTTTAAAACTCATACTTGAAATGAATAATAAATAACCAAAGATTTACTTATACGAAAGTACGATCTTTATTTGAATAATCGAAAATAAGTTTGATTATTGAAACATTATTCTTTAATAAAATAAAGAATATTATTTAATAAAATAAGCGGAGTCATAAGTCCTTGAATGAATATTCAAAATAATATTCATTAAATAAAATAAGCGGAGTCATAAGTCCTCGAATGAATATTCAAAATAATATTCATTAAATAAAATAAAGTTATCGAATAAACCTTATTCGATTAATAGTTTTGAAAACTATATTTATATATATATAAATATATAAATATAAATATATATATATACATTTATATTATACTCGGGAATATCGACTCCCGGTTTAGAAAATGTTCACCTTTGGGTCCCCTATACTAAGGGTATACACAACTACTGCTTATCTCTATCATAGGTATTATGCAACTTATAAGCATTTGAATCAACAATTAGATATTAAGATTACGAAACAGGCATGCATATATACCATATCAGCATGCTCCAATATATCGCAAGATTTGCTAATAACAATCATGCACTTATCACAAGATAATGCATATACATATATACATCACAACAACAGTATAACGGGTAGAAAACTTGCCTGAGTGTTCCCGGATAGACATAAGCTTAGAATGGGTCCGATAACCTATGAACAACAACATAAGTCGGAATTAAACCCCGGTCGCTTAAGAAACTAGACTTTAACCAATTGAACCCTGTTATTCCTAGTGGACTAACAATGAGATTTACAGAAGGGGGGTTGAATGTAAATCTCAAAACTTTTTCAAGTTTTGAGCAGTTTATGAAAGTTGTGTGTTCAAGAACAACAAGTGTGTGAATTGCTTTAAGCTAATACAGACAGATATAAATTCAAGCACAAATGTAAAGAACACAACAGAACTTAAAAACTTTTCTGGTGGATTCGTTGTTCCACCAGAGATGGTATTTTAGAAAATCTGTGATTAAACAATGTTGATCACAGCTGCATCCTAGTACAAACTAGATGAATTTTCTCTCAATATTTTTCTAAACAGCTCTGGAAAATCTCACATCTAATTACTAGCTTCTACTTGGTTTATATATTACCAAGTGTACAAGTTAAGAACAATATAAAATACAGTAATAAAATAAGTTCTTCACTTGCTTCTTTTCCTGTTCACTCCAGTACTTTGTTGACTATTGCATCTTTGTACTAAAGAAGAACGGCTGCTTTTTCTGTTGTTCCTGAAATTCGGCTACCACATCTCAGTTGTCTCTATCAACCCATGTGCCTCTGTTTGTACGTACAACTACCCCTTATCAACGGCTAATCATCAGAACATCCGTTGAAGCTTTCATCCGTTGATGCACTTATCCGTTGAAGGATGTTATCCGTTGAAGCTTTCATCCGTTGATGCACTCATCCGTTGAAGCTTCAGAGACATCCGTTGAAGCTTAGCTTCTTATCCGTTGAAGGTCTTTAAGTCATCTGTTGATACCACTTCACTTATACAAAATTACAAGGCATGAAGTATTTACAATTGGCCTTCCTATCTGCATATCATCTAGTAGTCAACATGACTCATAGTTTCTCTCAACTTCCAAGAATTACATTTTAAATACAGAGACTGAAATATGCTACAACACTAGACTTATTTCTAAGTAAAGCTACACCATCAACGGATAGCCAAAGTGATCTTATCCGTTGAGGCTACAGACACTAAATTTCTACTTAAGTATTTTGTTAAACATATCATCAAACTAATGCACATACATTCCTAACAATCTCCCCCTATTTATGTCTATAAGAATTGTAGGCATAAATTCAGGGTTAACTTGATGATAACAAAACACTTAACAGGTATATGAATTGAAACTAAGTAGAAATTTAAAAATGCTGCAAAAGTGTATGTACTAGGAGGTAATTGAAGATTTACAGTGTTTCCAAGGACACTCCTTTAGTCTGAGCAAATCATCTTTTTCTTCTTTGTTCCCTGGTTTTCTTTCCTAGCCTTTTGTCATTTTCCTCAATTTGGAGTTGGAGTTGTCTGAAGAATTCAGCTTCATCTTCAACACTGACATCCAACTTAGATTGCATTTCTTTGAGAGTTTCATTGCTGGCAATCTTGAGTTGGTCTTCAAGTCTGAAAAATCTTCTGACTCCTTTATCATCTCTAAATTCCATCAACCAATGAGGTGATTTGTGAATTTTCATTTCCCTTTCTTGAATGAGTAAAGTCCTGGGTAAAGCATTGGGCTCCCTCCAAGTTTTCCTTATATTGGCTATCTTGTTGAGAATTTCAGTCTTGGCAGTTCTGGTAAAGCCAGAATCCTTTTGTATAGCTGAAAAGACTCTAATCAAGGTAGAGTAGCCTTCATCCAGAATCCTGTGGAGAGGCCATGTTCTTTCCCCAGCTCCTTTATATCTGAACAGTAATCTCTCTGGTAGCTGTCTGTAGGCAGCTATTCCCCTTACATTCTCCAGCTCATCCAGATAGAGTTCAATGTCTGAAATTTCTTTTATGTCACAGATGTGAACATAATCATCTTTAGAAATGGGTGACTTAGGCTTAGGTTTTTGTTTTTGAGTGAATTTCTTAGAGGTTATGGGAGGTGTAGATTTTGGTTTTCTTTTCTGTTTCTTTGGTAGTGGAAGAGTGGTTAGAAAGGTAGGCAATTTGATAGTGTCCCAATCAATAGGTTCCTCTTTTGGAATGATTGGTTCACCATGGATGTTTATTGTGGGATCAGCAACAAGGGGTTCAGGTATGGAAGGTAGTGGTTTAGATATAGATTTGGTTACTTCAGTGTTATCTCCACTCCTTCTATGTGCCTTGGCCTTTCTTCTGTTTCCCTTCTGCCATTCTTCTCTTTCTTCCACACTCTCACCAAATATACTCCCTAAAACCTCATCTAGGTTTGTAGTCTTGTCTTCACCCCTGACTTCAATCCCTTTTTCTTTTTCAACTAGACTTGACTTTAGCTGTTGTTCAAGCTTTGCTTGTGCTCTTTTGTCAGTCTTTAATTGCTTGGCTTCTTCCTTCTTGGCTATTGAGAATTTGGGATGTCCTTGCATCACACAGATGCTCTTTCCCTCTCTAATGATAATAGCTCTATTTCTCCTTACAGCCTCATCCATGGTCTCTTTGAGATAAGCAATACTCCTGCCTAAAATCTTGTTCTCATCAGCTTTTGGAGGAGGAAAGTCCACTTCTTTTAAAGGATTCTTTGTTGAGTCCTTATTGGATCTTTCATTGGGCTTGAGAATTATAGCTTGTAGTTCTTTGGAAGAAGCTTCTCCATCCTTATGACTCCCTACTGGCATGAGCTCCATGTTGATTGGTTCAATTTTTGTGCTGTATTTCACAGATGTTGATTTGTCTTGTGTAGAACCAAACAACAGTTGCAACCTTTCATCAATTCTCCTCCTTTGCTCTTTCACTTGAATTTCAGCTGCTGCTAGCTGAATCAAATCAATTCCATCAGGCTTGCCCTTGATTTGAATGATTGGAGAAGTAGTGATGGCAGGAACTAGCACTTTAGATATGTTGATTTTTGTAGATGGCTCTCCTTCCCCTTCCCTTTTACTCTCCCCCTTTTTGTTATCATCAAGGAGAGGGGTCAAGCCTTGTGCTTTTGCCAGCTGCATTAGGAGACTGGTTTGAGATTGTTGATTGTGAAGAATGGTGGCCACAGAATCTTCAATAACTTGAACTCTGTCTTCTAACTTGGCCAACCGTTTTTCAGTAACAGATTCTTTCTTCAATCTCAAAACCAATTCCTGCAATGTACCATAGGGCATGACTGAATCCAATTTTTCTGAAGTATAGCTTTTCAAGTCAGCAATATCCTTCCTGAGATCATCCATACTCAGATTCTGCTTCACTTGCTGCAGCTTCATGAGATGCAGTGAGTCCAGGTGAGCTTGAAGGATAGCCTTGATACTTGCATGTGAAGTATTCTGAATGGCCTGTTGAATAGTGTTGATTTGTTTGACTAAAGAGACATTGAATTCCCCTGATCTATACTCCTTAGTCAAGGCCCATTCAGGTAGATTTGGAATTGAACTAGGGCCTTCATCTCCCCCTAAGTTCATGCTTCCATCAAAAGAAATAGAGTCATCATCATCAGAATTTGCTCCAAATTCCTCAGATGGCTCACCAGCTGTAGAAGGCATTTTGGTAATGGCAGCTTTATCCCTTTGAAGAGATTCTGTTGTGTGCACTAGATGTAGTGACCTTTCTGCCTCCTCATTGCCCTGAGCAGCCAACAGTTGAAAGGCTGTCACAGGATGAGTAAAAGTGTCAGCATCCAAGGAAATGTTATCAATTACAGCTTTGTAATGTTGCTGAAATTGTCTTTCCTTTTCAGCATCATCCACAATCATTGACTCATTAGCAATGGCTGGTTCCACCCTTGTATCTACTGTACCTGCTTTTCTCTCTTTTTCTCTATGTTCTTGCATCAGGGGCTCCCCCTGGCTCACACAACTCACTCCCTCACCTTCACCTACTAAGGTGGTACTCCACTCACTTACTTTTGCCATGCTGGAAGAAATAGCATGCATTTTTGAGCTCTCAATCTCTCCTTTTTCCTGGGAGCAACCCAGCCTCTCACTCAAATTGCCACTCCCTTCCCTCAATCCTAAGAGTGATTGCACAGTATTCATGTCTTCTACACTTGGGATTAATTCAGTTATTTGTGTAGAGACTGTCAACGGATGTGGAATATCCGTTGAAGGTGAAACTGATGTTATCAACGGATAACTGCTGTTAAGCTTATCCGTTGAAGAACAACCACTTGTCAACGGATGAGTGATATCCGTTGAAGAAGGAAAAGAAGTTGAAATTGAAAGTGATATAACTGTTGAATCTGTGTAGATTGATTTGAGATGTGGTGACACAGATCCTTCAATTATATCTGAAAGAATTTGCGGGTGATCCAACAAATCATCTAAGAGATGATGATCACCTGTATTTGAGTGGGGCTTCTCCCTGAGTTGTAAAGAGGGAGAATCAGGAATTGATGGGAATAACATATCCACATCCAGAGATGGTGATGAAGTGTTTGGTGATTGATGTGTGATTATTGTGAGAGAATGGGGCTGTGACTCCACATTTATTGGAGTCACATCAAACTGAGTTTGAGAAGGCATAGATACAGATGGATGTATCTGTGCAGTGTGTGCACCCTGTGTAGAAGATTGGGTTCTGGCCTTCTTTCTTCTAATAAAGGCTTTTGTTGGTGAGTGTTTGGCTTTAGTGTCCCTCCCTCGTTTGTTCTGTGTTCCTGGTTTGGAACTATTTTCAATAGTAACATCCTTTTGGGAGGATGCTACTAGGGATGTGCTAGATACCTTTTCAACCACCACAGCTTTTTGAGAAACTGTGGCTTGGCTAGCTTGGGAAGCACTCAACTTTCCTTCCTTATCCTGGGGGTTTCTTTGATGGTCACCCCTCCCCTCACCACTCACACCCTGTTCACTCACCTCAGGGTTAATAGTTGGTGTTACAACTGTTGTCTTTTGAGAAACAACAGAGGTGGATTTCTTTGTCTTGGATTTTGAAAGTTTAGTTTTGGTGACCTTGGTAGAAATCTGTTGGGGCATCACAGATTTCATGGCCACACTAGAAGATAAAGAAATAGAGGGGTTGGAAGAAGTAGGGGTTGTAGAAGCAATTACCTCACCTACCTGTGGTGCATTCATGATTGGTAAATATACCAATGGCACACTGCTGTTAAGATCCATTCTCTTCAAGTCTGCAAGAACTCTTTTCTCTTGTGCCCAGCACTTGAGTTTATTATTCTCATTGATTATGACTAAACCTTCAGCAACATGGTTAGCCAATAACATAAAGAATCTAGCATAATAGATGTTATTAGGTCTATTAGCTTTGTTACCTAATCTAGTACCTAATTCTAGCATCACATAGTTGCTAAAGTTAAAATACCTATCAGAAACAAGCATATAGAACATATTAACCAGAGATGAAGTTATGGCATCAAAGTTACTAATTTTCCCAGAGAAAACCTTTATAAAGGCATCCCCAAGGAAACTCCATTCTTTCCTAAGGCCTTTTCTTCTAATACTCCCTAAATTAGCAGAGTTAAGAGAATATCCTATGGAATCTAACATGCTGGATACATCACTATCAGTGTGTGGTGTCATGGCATTGTTCTCAGGCAATTTAAAACATGCTTGTAAATCATCACAGTTAATACAGTGAGTTTTACCTTTGAGAGTGAAGGAGATAGTCATATCCATGGAGTTGAACTCAGCAGTTGTCCAAATTTCCTCAACTACTTCACAGAAAATTGTTGGGGCTTCCAACATTGCATAGCTAAGTTTGCAGTTTTTGATGAAGTCCATCATTTTGTGATAGTCTGAGTGGGCTTCATTCTTTTCTACCAAAGCTATGAAATTGTTCTTTTCATAGATGAACCCAGATTGAGACATAATCTTCACGACTGGTGCCATTGTTGTGAGTAGAAATAGCAGAGAATAACTTGAAGTTTTTGCAGAGAGAAAATGGTAAATGCTTGAAATTTCAAGAAAGCGTAAAGTAAAAATGAACAATCAGAAGGACTTTTGTGCTTTCTCAAATTAATAAACAAAAATACAAAAGAAAGATTTATCAATAAATATGCGTTAGTGAATTTCAGCCGTTTAAGAATAAACTGTAAGTATTCTAAAAACTACCTTTAAAACCAATACATACAGATGTATGTACGAGTATCAACGGTTAAGAGAATAGAATCAACGGCTGTTAAACACCTGAATCGATTGATGTGACATTTCAACGGATAAGGCAAATTGTCATCCGTTGAAAGGTACTTCAGTTTTATCCGTTGACGGATAAAAATTCCAGAAATGTATTTGTCTTTCAACGGATAATGACTATCCGTTGATAGAGCAATTTTGACTTTCAATGGATAGGGAACATCCGTTGATGGAATAAACTATGTTAAAAGTCAAATTTGTTCTAGCAACTAATATATTTCAGGCTTCAATTCAAATTGCAATAAAGACATGAATTTTAAGAGTAATTAAGCATACCTAGCTCACTTACCAATCTTGTGAATGTTGATTCATCAAGTGGCTTGGTAAATATGTCAGCAATTTGTTGTTCACTTGGAACAAAATGTAGTTCCACTGTACCATTCATGACATGCTCCCTAATGAAGTGGTACTTGATATCAATGTGCTTGGTCCTTGAGTGCTGCACAGGATTCTCTGTTATGGCTATGGCACTTGTGTTGTCACAAAAGATAGGAATTCTATCAACATGAAGTCCATAGTCAAGGAGTTGGTTCCTCATCCATAACACTTGAGAACAGCAACTTCCAGCAGCAATGTATTCAGCCTCAGCTGTAGAAGTAGAGACTGAATTTTGCTTTTTGCTAAACCATGATACAAGCTTGTTTCCCAGGAATTGACAGGAGCCTGTTGTACTTTTCCTATCTATTTTGAACCTGCATAGTCTGCATCTGAATAACCAATTAGATCAAAGCCAGATTCTCTAGGATACCAAATACCTAAATTTGGTGTACCCTTGAGATATCTGAAAATCCTTTTGATAGCAATTAAGTGAGACTCCCTAGGATCAGCTTGGAATCTAGCACATAGACATGTAGCAAACATTATATCTGGTCTGCTAGCAGTTAAATATAAAAGTGAACCAACCATGCCTCTATAACTTGTAATATCCACAGACCTTTCAGTCTTATTTAATTCAAGTTTGGTGGCAGTGGCCATGGGAGTTTTTGCAGATGAACATTCCATTAAGTCAAACTTCTTTAAAAGATCATAAATATATTTAGTTTGACTAATGAAAATTCCATCACTAACTTGTTTAACTTGTAAACCAAGAAAATAGGTTAGTTCTCCCATTAGGCTCATTTCATAATTACTTTGCATTAGCTTAGCAAACTTTTTGCAAAGTTTATCATCTTTAGAACCAAATATTATGTCATCTACATAAATTTGAACAAGTATACTAGAGCCATTTACATCCCTAAAGAAGAGAGTTTTATCAACAGTACCTCTAGTGAAGTGATTCTCCAAAAGAAATTTTGATAAGGTTTCATACCAGGCTCTAGGTGCTTGCTTCAGTCCATAGAGTGCTTTCAACAGATAATACACATAGTCTGGAAAATTTGGATCTTCAAATCCTGGAGGTTGACTTACATAGACTTCTTCCTCTAATTTCCCATTTAGAAATGCACTCTTGACATCCATTTGATAGACTTTGAAATTGGCATGGGCTGCATGGGCTAGAAATATTCTGATGGCTTCAAGTCTTGCAACAGGAGCATATGTTTCATCAAAATCTATTCCCTCTTGCTGAGAATAGCCTTTAGCAACCAGTCTGGCTTTATTCCTTATGATAATGCCATTTTCATCCATCTTGTTTCTGAATACCCACTTTGTGTCAATAGGACTCTTGTTCTTTGGTTTGGGTACCAGCTTCCATACTTGGTTTCTCTCAAATTGGTTCAGCTCTTCCTGCATAGCTAATATCCAATCTGGATCCAATAGAGCTTCTTCCACTTTCTTAGGTTCCTCCTGAGACAGAAAACTGCTATACAGACATTCATCTTGAGTGGCTTTTCTTGTTTGCACTTTAGATGATGCATCACCAATGATCAGTTCAAAGGGATGATTCTTGGTCCATTTCCTTTGTGGTGGAAGATGTGCTCTAGATGAGGTGGCCTCAGTATTGTCATGATGTGAGACAGAGTGTTGACTAGTTGAAACTCCCCCTGAGTTGTTGGTCCTTTGCAGGGAACTTGGAGTTCTATCAACTGATGATGTAAATCGATTATCCGTTGATGAACTATGATCAACGGATGCTTCATTTTGTACTTCAACGGATGATGCACTGTGTCTTTCAACAGATACTGCATTATTTTGTGCATTATCCAAGGGCATGTTTTGAATCCCTTTTGAAGTGTCATCTCCATCAGTCTCCTCTTCACTATCATCACAATATATCTCAATGTTGTCAAATTTGAGTCTCTCATTATGTCCCTCATCTGTTAGTCCATCAATCTTTTTATCATCAAACACAACATGCACAGATTCCATAACAATGTTGGTTCTTAGATTGTGGACCCTATAAGATTTTCCAGCTGAGTAACCAACAAATATCCCTTCATCAGCCTTTGCATCAAACTTCCCTTTATGGTCAGATTGATTCCTCAGTATAAAGCATTTACATCCAAAGACATGAAGAAAGTTTAGAGTTGGTTTTCTTCTCTTGAACAACTGATAAGGAGTCATGCCTTTAGCTTGATTGATCAAAGAAATATTCTGAGTGAAGCAGGCACAATTAACAGCTTCAGCCCAGAAATATGTTGGTAACTTTGATTCTTCAAGCATTGTTCTGGCAGCTTCAATTAAAGATCTGTTCTTTCTTTCAACAACCCCATTTTGCTGAGGTGTTCTTGGAGCTGAGAACTCATGCATGATTCCATTTTCTTCACAGAACAACCTTAATGTTAAATTCTTGAACTCAGTTCCATTGTCACTCCTGATATTTCTAACCTTCAAGTCAGGATGATTGTTGACTTGCCTGATGTGATTGATAATGATTTCACTTGCTTCATCCTTTGATCCAAGAAAATAGACCCATGAGAACTTTGAGAAATCATCTACAATCACTAAGCAATATCTTTTTCTTGCAATGGACAATACATTGACTGGTCCAAACAAATCCATATGTAGCAGCTGTAATGGTTCATCAATTGTTGTTTCAAGCTTCTTTTTGAATGATGTTTTCCTTTGTTTGCCTTTCTGACAAGCATCACACAAACCATCCCTTGAGAATTCAACTAGAGGGATTCCTCTGACTAAGTCCTTTTTGACTAGATCATTCATTGTCTTGAAATTCAAGTGGGATAGCTTCTTGTGCCATAGCCAACTTTCAACTGCGCTTGCTTTGCTGAAGAGACAAGTAATGGATTCTACATCTGTAGAGTTGAAGTCAGCTATGTACACATTTCCTTTTCTAACTCCAGTTAGAACCACTTTGTTGTCTTTCTTACTAGTGACAACACAGGCTTCAGAATTGAAGGAAACTGTATTCCCTCTATCACATAGTTGACTGATGCTCAGTAAATTGTGCTTGAGACCATCAACTAATGCAACTTCATTAATGATGACATTCCTTGTTGAAATCAAGCCATATCCCATAGTAAACCCTTTGCTGTCATCTCCAAAGGTTATGCTAGGGCCAGCTTTCTCCTTGAACTCTGTGAGCAGGGAGAAATCTCCTGTCATGTGTCTTGAACAACCACTGTCCAAGTACCATAGATTTCTTCCATTTCCCTGCACACCATAAAATCAATCAATTTGATTTTGGTACCCAAGTTTCCTTGGGTCCATTCTTGTTAGCCTTTCTCCTAGACTTCATTCCTCCTGCATCTTTAGACTTAGGTGAGTTTGAGTCAACCTTGGTCTTAGATGTAGTTGGTTGAGGTGTAGGGTTAGTCACAGAATCATTTAGCACATTTGTAAAATTATTAGGCATTGATTGTGCAAACATGTTATTCCACATGGGCATATTGTATGGCATTTGAGGCATACTACATGCAGCAAGATAAGGATTGTTAAAATATGGCATGTTTACAAAATGTGCATAAGGATTTTGTTGAGACATAACAGGCATAGCATGCAGAGGTGATGCAGACATATTAGGCATAGAAGAGGGTACAGTTATGGGAGTCTTCTTAATGGATTTACAATTAGCAGATAGATGATTAATACTACTACAATGCACACAGCTTTTTCTAGGAGCATACCTATCAGGTGTGTAATTGTTGTGTTTATTAACTCCTACCTTCCCATTTCTGTTGGATTTTCTTTTAGATTCCTTTTTATCCTCAACCATTTTGAGCCTATTATTTAACTGTTCTAAGGTCATGTGCCCTACATTCACCTTACTGACATCTTTGGATGTGCTTGCTTCTTCTTTGACAAAGTTCTTTGAAGTTGAACCAAACTTTTTGTTGAGTTTCTTTAGATTCTCTCTTTTAGAAACATCTGCCTATTTTGATTGAGGAACCTTCAACGGATGCTCCTTTTCTTCCTTCAACGGATAACTTTCATCATCCGTTGATTCCACATCCGTTGACAGCCCATCAATTAATTCCAGTTTCTTTTTATTTTTATCCCAGGCAGTTTCACAGAATGATTCAATTCCTTGGACCTTAGCAATTTGAGCACTTACATCCCTAGATGTCTTCCAGGCTTTAATCACCTCTTGCTCTTTCTCTAATTGATTGGAAAGTATTTCTACTTTCTTAACAGATTCAGCTAGTTCATTTTCAACAGATATACAATGCAACTTTGTTTTCTCTAGGTCAATCATCTTATCTTCTAACAAAGCATTTCTATTACTTAAAAACAGATTGTTCTCTTTAATCCTACTATTTTCTTTAGCAAGAGATTTAAGAGACACACGCAAATGATACAATTCAGTAGACATGTCATTAAAAGCATCATTGCACTCTTCTTTAGTAAGCTGTGTTAAGTCAGTAGTGATTACCTGATTGCTTGATGAACTAACTTCATTTTCTTCAGAATCAGCCATGAGAGCAAGGTTGACATACTCCACATCTTCATCCTCTTCATCTCCATTAGCTGCCCAGTCCCTTTCTTGAGTAATGAAAGCCCTCTCCTTTTGCTTGAGTAGATCAAAATATTTCTTTTTGTAATCTACTTGTTCAAATTTCTTCTTTTCAGAAGTTGGCTTTCTGCACTCACCTGCAAAGTGTCCACTTATACCACAATTGAAACACTTGAACTTGGATTTGTCCACAGTGTTTTTGTGAGGTTTAGTGGCTCTAGTGTTTTTCTTGAATTTCATCTTTGCAAATCTTCTGGACAGAAATGCAAGATGCTCATCAATACCATCTGAGTCATCTTGGCTGGAGTTATCTTCATTTTCAGCAACTTGCTCCTTCCCCTTGCTTGATTCCTGATTTCTTATACCATCTTTGGAGTTTGATGTAGATCTTGCAGTTTCTTGTCTGCATTTCCTCTCATCTTCAGCTACCAATGCAACTGAACTTCCTTTCTTTCTCCCCTTCTCCAATACCTCATCCTGTTCCAGCTCTAGTTCATAAGTCTTCAAGATTCCATACAATCTTTCAAGAGTGAAGTCCTTATAATCTTGAGAGTTTCTTAAGGAGACAGTCATGGGTTTCCATTCCTTTGGCAAGGATCTTAAAAATTTAAGATTTGAATCCTTCACCTGGTACACTCTTCCATACAGCTTCAGTCCATTCAACAGCTTTTGGAACCTATTGAATGTTTCATTTAAAGATTCATTTTCTTCAAAATGAAAGTATTCATACTGTTGAATGAGAAGCTGCATTTTTTTTTCTTTCACTTGTTCTGTACCTTCACATAGTAGTTGAACTGTGTCCCAAACCTCTTTGGCAGTTGTGCAATTTATCACATTATCAAACATATCCATGTTAAGACCATTAAACAAAATGTTCATAGCCTTCTTATCCTTGTGGACTTCTTCTGTGTCTTCCATTGTCCATTCTGCTCTAGGTTTTGGAATGGATTGACCAACAGCAACTGTGGCTGTAGCAACTGTTGCTACTTTGTGGGGAATGTGAGGACCATTCTCAATGCAGTTTACATAACCTTCATCTTGGGAGAGTAGATGAAGGTGCATTTTCACCTTCCAATGGTGATAACTGTCTTTGTCAAGAACTGGGATCTTTACTCCAATATCCTTCTTACTCATCTTTGTTAGATTCCAAGATCTTTAAACTCTTTGTATGTCAAGAGCCTGCTCTGATACCAATTGTTATTCCTAGTGGACTAACAATGAGATTTACAGAAGGGGGGTTGAATGTAAATCTCAAAACTTTTTCAAGTTTTGAGCAGTTTATGAAAGTTGTGTGTTCAAGAACAACAAGTGTGTGAATTGCTTTAAGCTAATACAGACAGATATAAATTCAAGCACAAATGTAAAGAACACAACAGAACTTAAAAACTTTTCTGGTGGATTCGTTGTTCCACCAGAGATGGTATTTTAGAAAATCTGTGATTAAACAATGTTGATCACAGCTGCATCCTAGTACAAACTAGATGAATTTTCTCTCAATATTTTTCTAAACAGCTCTGGAAAATCTCACATCTAATTACTAGCTTCTACTTGGTTTATATATTACCAACTGTACAAGTTAAGAACAATATAAAATACAGTAATAAAATAAGTTCTTCACTTGCTTCTTTTCCTGTTCACTCCAGTACTTTGTTGACTATTGCATCTTTGTACTAAAGAAGAACGGCTGCTTTTTCTGTTGTTCCTGAAATTCGGCTACCACATCTCAGTTGTCTCTATCAACCCATGTGCCTCTGTTTGTACGTACAACTACCCCTTATCAACGGCTAATCATCAGAACATCCGTTGAAGCTTTCATCCGTTGATGCACTTATCCGTTGAAGGATGTTATCCGTTGAAGCTTTCATCCGTTGATGCACTCATCCGTTGAAGCTTCAGAGACATCCGTTGAAGCTTAGCTTCTTATCCGTTGAAGGTCTTTAAGTCATCTGTTGATACCACTTCACTTATACAAAATTACAAGGCATGAAGTATTTACAATTGGCCTTCCTATCTGCATATCATCTAGTAGTCAACATGACTCATAGTTTCTCTCAACTTCCAAGAATTACATTTTAAATACAGAGACTGAAATATGCTACAACACTAGACTTATTTCTAAGTAAAGCTACACCATCAACGGATAGCCAAAGTGATCTTATCCGTTGAGGCTACAGACACTAAATTTCTACTTAAGTATTTTGTTAAACATATCATCAAACTAATGCACATACATTCCTAACAAACCCTAACGTTCGCTTATGGTCACTCTTACGCTTAACGAATCACATAAGTCATTCGAGTACCCTCGGCTCCACCATTTTTAATAAATTAACCATTAAGAATTTTAAGGCAATTCTTTCGCGAGTACTCTACCAACTGCCTAATCCACTTTACATAATTGTTTCATACTCCAATTAGTCATTTAAGGGCCTTAACCAAGGTTTCAAAGTAAGGCGAGGGGTAATGGTTCGTTCGCCAAATGCCGTTACTTAAAACGGTCGTTTCTCCTAAACCGTACATCGGATTCAAACGAACCACATATCAAAACAAAGCTCGTAACATGAACAATCTAAACATGGCAATGCTCAGAATCTTACAGTGAGTTCACGGGTCCTGAAGTTAAGAAAAAAAACAGTCTAAGGTACATCGGGCATTATGACGGCTATGTTTACGCGATTACCAAAGTTTATACTACTCCAAATCAATCACAAAACAACTTACAACCAACATTACAACCAAAATCCATCAAAACCTCACTACATCAGTCCATTACTTCATGTTTATCCAACTCATTCAATCACAAACAAAAGATACTAACCATACTAAGGTTCATTAACTATAAACAAGATTCAATCACAAACAAAAGCTACTAACAATACTAGGGAGCCTTGATTTATCCTCCTACTAGCTTGATCTTTCCAAAGAAATCAAGAACACAAAATTAATTTCAAGAAAGTACTATTCACCATCTTCTTGAATGATTTATAGAAAATGCTAGGAAAGGATTTTGAAGCTAAGAAACCTAGGAAGTATGTAACTTAACTAGGAGAAACTAGGATAATTACCTTGTAAATTAGCAAGTGGAGGAGCTTGGACTTCCCATTTGTTAAGAAAGAAGCCGAGAGGTTTCTTCAAGAAATGGGGATGAAAAATGATTTGTTTGCTTGCTTGGTGGATTTGTGTGGTGTTTTAATAGTTTGGTTAACAATTAACCTTGGTTTGACTATGGTTTAAAATGCTTGGCTAGGATTCATTCTTGAAAAATATCTCTTTAACCTTGCTTACCTCATCATCCCTATGTCACTTCCATGCCACATATCTTTATCTTGTGGTTTGATGATGTCATAATCCCTGGCTTCTTGTACAAGCTTGTCTCTTGGTCGCTTATTTGTTTTACGGTTCACTTATCTCTCGTTTTCGTTAATCGTTTGAGGGATCATATCCGGGATCTTATTACTTGGGTTCCCCTAAACCTTTCTCAATATTTTATATTTCTTTTATGATCCTCTCTTATAATGCTTGAATTTAAATCCTTTTTAATCATATTACCTTATACTCAATTCTTTCGGTATCTGGTGGATTTTCGGGGAAAAATCAAAGTGTTCGAATTTGGATTCTGACGATCTTCACATACACTTATATACCATATATAGTACTAATAAGATCTCAGAATATCAATAAAAGAACTGCTACATAGTGTGTCATGAAAAGTTTTCTTAATCAGCATAATCAGCAAAATCACTATTCATAAGGGTTACAAAAATTCCTAATTTTTTGGGGTTATTACACTGAGCATGAGTACTACTATCTTCTAGATGGCTATTCGGGTTATAATCAGATTTTTATTGCTCCAGAAGATCAGGAAAAGACTACCTTCACTTTTCCGTTTGGTACTTTTGCCTTCAGAAGAGTTTCGTTTGGATTGTGTGGTGCACCTTCCACATTTCAGAGATGCATGATGGTTATCTTCTCTGACATGATTGGTCAGAATGTGGAGGTGTTTATGGATGATTTCTCCGTGTTCGGAGATTCTTTTGATGAGTGCTTGTAAAATCTTGGCGCAGTTCTTAAAAGGTGTGTTGAGACCAATCTGGTTCTCAAATGGGAGAAATTTCACTTTATGGTGCAACATGGCATTATTCTTGGGCACAAGGTCTCTAGTAAGGGTCTTGAGGTGGACAAAGCCAAGGTATGGGTCATCAAAAACCTTCCTCCACCAATTTATGTTAAGGGAGTCCCCAGCTTTCTTGGTCATGTAGGTTTCTATATGCGGTTTATCAAAGACTTCTCTAAAATCTCTAAACCGTTGTGCAATCTTTTAGAGAAAGATGTTCCTTTCAAGTTTGATGATGAGTGTCGAGCTGCTTTTGAGATCTTAAAGAAGTGTTTAATCACAACACCTGTCATAAATGCACCTGATTGGAATGAGCCTTTTCAGATGATGTGCGATGCAAGTGACTATGTAGTTGGAGCAGTTCTTGGGCAGAGGAAGAACAACGTATTTCATGTGGTCTACTATGCTAGTAAGACCCTTAATGGTGCTCAACTGAACTATACTACTATTGAGAAAGAAATTTTAGCGATTTTCTATGGCTTTGAGAAGTTTCGGTCTTATTTTCTTGGGACAAAGGTGACAGTTTTCACTGATCACGTTGCTATTCTCTACCTTCTCTCAAAGAAGGACTCGAAGCCTAGACTGATTCGATGGGTTCTTTTACTTCAGGAATTTGAGTTGGAGATCAAGGATAGGAAGGGTATTGAGAATCAAGTTACTGATCATTTATCTCGGTTAGAAGGTCCAAGTATAGCTTCCCAGGATAAGACATTGATTAATGAGTCTTTTCCCGATGAGCAATTATTTGGGGTGCAAGAGGAAGAACCGTGGTTTGCAGACATTGTGAACTACCTTGTGAGCAACATTATGCCTCCAGACTTGTCTTCTGCTCAAATGAAGAAGTTTCTTTATGAGGTGAAGTGGTACATATGGGATAAGCCGTTTTTGTTTGGGCAAGGAGTTGACCAAATCATCAGGAGATGTATTCATTACAGCGAGACGAAGGGTATCTTATGAGACTGTCATTCGACTGTTTATGGAGGCCACTATGGTGGAGAGAAGACAGCATCTCGTATCCTTCAAGCAGGATTCTTCTAGCCTACATTGTTTAAGGATGCACATCGGTTCATTTTGAAGTGTGATCGCTGCCAGCTTGTTGGTAATATGTCTAAGAGGGATGATATGCCTCTTAATGTGCTTCTCGAGGTTGAGCTCTTCGATGTTTGGGGAATTGACTTCATGGGGCCATTTGTCTCATCTTGCAATAATTAGTATATCTTGTTGGCGGTTGATTATGTCTCGAAATGGGTGGAAGTCAAGGCTTTGCCAACGAATGATGCAAATGTAGTGCTTAATTTTCTTCAGAAGAAGATATTCACAAGATTTGGAACTCCAAGAGTCATAATCAGTGACGTGGGATCGCATTTCTACAATCGCAAGTTCACTGCTATGATGCAGCAATATAATATGAATCATCGCATTGCTACAAGAGATCAAGCGTATTCTAGAGAAAGTTGTATATCCATCAAGGAAGGATTGGTCTTTGAAGCTGGATGAAGCTGTGTGGGTGTATCGAACAACATACAAGACTCCACTAGGCATGTCTCCGTTTCAGTTGGTTTATGGTAAGGGATGTCATTTTCCTGTGGAGCTAGAGCACAAAGCGTATTGGGCTTTGAAGAAGCTGAACCTTGATTTGGATACAGCAGGAAATAAAAGAATGCTTCAATTGAATGAACTCGATGAGTTTCGACTTCAAGCGTATGAGAACAACACGATGTATAAGGAGAAAGTCAAGAGGTGGCACGATAGGGGTCTAGTGCTTAAATCATTTGTGTCGGGGCAACAAGTTCTTTTGTTCAACTCTCGTCTCCGTCTTTTTCTTGGAAAGTTGAAGTCGAGATGGTTAGGGTCGTTTATTATCAAAACTGTGTTTCCACATGGAGCGGTGGAGATTTTGAGAATGATCCAGGCCAAACATTCAAGTTGAATGGACAGAGGTTGAAGCATTATTATGGGAATACGGCAAACCATGAGGTGGTTAGTGTCGTTTTATTGTCCACTTGATCTCGCGATTCTACGCCAAGCTAGCGACGTAAACCAAGCGCTTCTTGAGATGCAACCCAAGATTATTGTACATTAGTAGGAGTTAGAAGGATGAAAATGTAGAAAAAACACAAAAAAATCATAAAAACAGAAAAACAGAGGTGTTTTGGTAGAAGCAAAACGCGGCCGCGCTGGAAACGGGGCGGCCACACTAAATTTGGTAGAAACTGCGTGCGCCCGTGCTGGAAGCGGGGCGGCCGCGCTGGAACTCCAGAAGTACGGCGCGCCCGCGCTCCACCCCTGTGTGAAAACAAAACAGAAAATCGAAAAATCAAACACAAAATCAAGTCCTACCCGAATTTCCCTCTCCCACCTTCCATATTTCCCTCTCCAAATCAGTTTTAATTACCCCATTACTCCTATTATTCCCATAATCAATTCCCACTTCTATTCTAAACCTAATTCTCTTCCTATATATACTTACACTTATACACAATCTTCTCAATCACTTTTCAATTCTCAAACAGCTAAATCTCTTTTACTTACATATTTTCTCTCAAACTTGTTCGATTTCAATGGCACCCAAGAGATAAAGAACTCAAGTTAGCAGCAGCTGTAACATCCGGAATATCGCGTGTAATTATTTTTATCAATAAATAATTTTTACATGATTATTATGTGATTTTGGGTGAATTATCTGATGATTGGTGTGGATATGTGGATGCATAGGTGATAAAATATAAGTATGTTAATTTTATTATGACCAGAATAAAATATAGATAATTACGGTATTTTCTGGTAATTTTTGGACTGTTATATGATTTTATATTGATTTATGAATTTATTAATTATTTTCTGAATAATTACAAAATTATTTTAAAAAGCCGGGAACCATCCGACTTCAACCGTTTTTATGTTTTTACAACCCGAAACTCTTCCGAAAACTCCTTTCTAACCTAATCTGGTAATTCCAGACATTTTCCGTGTTTTGACTTTTTCGATCTGGATTACGGTTTGACCCACGCGCGGCCCGGCGCAAGATTTTCAATACGATAATCATTTCGGTGAATCAACAAACCCCGTATTCTCGAAAGACGGGTTATTATTACGTTATTCTCATATATATTGTTTTATAAGAAGCCCGGTTTGGATAATTATCCGATACGGGTATCAAATCGGATCATTTTTACAGTTACTTAGCGGATAAGTAACTAATTGAACGATCCAAAACGATCCAAAATGAACCAATATTCCAAAAATATATATAGCCCTTTTATTATTTCATTTTATTCATGTAATTATAGTCAGTCAGTAAAACCCCATAAAATACAGAGAAAATGTCGAATTAATATCGCGTTCTTGAGAATCAAACGTACGAACGAAGGCGTTATCGAACTCCGATTCAGGTGTGCAACATATCAAATCGAAGCTCTCGAAAAATACTTTCTGATTCGATCAACCATTTCAGTGTAGAAATCAAGGTAATTTATTTATTAAATTGTTTTATTTCAAATTTATTAAAAATTAAAATATGAATTTTTGTTCTTGAGTTTGTTTGTGTGATTTGATGGCATAATCATGTAGATAATTTTCTCCTGGTCATATTGGTATATTATATGTTAAAAACCGAGTTCAATAACATATAGAAAATTGAGTTTGATTCTCAAATTATTGAAATTAGGGTTTATGTACGATATGAATGTTCTTAATCGAATTTAGGAACTTTTGATTTAGTTAATTTGGGCTTGATTGAATGATACCATCGTGTAGATCGTTTAAAAATGAATTGATTCATACATATATATGTTACGATGGATTCCTGGAATAAGTTGCTGGAAAAGCTCGAAGCACGCCGGCTTTAATGACGAGTTTCGCCGGAAAACGTAGTCTCGGGGTTATGAGCAAAAATGAATAACAGTTTCGAATTGCTGCCATGATCAGGAAGTTGTTGATGCAAAGAATCAAATCAAATGATTCGTGACTCACCACGAATTCGCTGGCCGGCCGTCGCCGAAATCTGGAAACAGGGGTGGCCGGGTTTCGATGTTCTTGATTGACCCGTTCGGGTCGGTCTTGGACCCGGAATAAACTCGGTTTTGATCTGATTATCTCAAAAACATTTCTGAAAATTATGTTTTTACAGTTTGACCCCCAAAACTTCTGAAATTTTGCAAATAAAGGATCCCTGTTTTAAAATTTACTGAAAATGGATTTCTGTTTTAAAATAATTGGTTTATAATTTTTAAAAATCAGAAAAATTAGTTATATAATTATTTTAAATTCAAAAAATTATTTTATTTATTTATTTATTCAAAAATAAATCAAAATTATTTTATTAATTAATTTTAATTAGTTTTTAATAATTTTAATTAAATAATTAATTTATAATTAATTAATTAATTAATTTAATTAATTATTAAATAATTGATTAATTAATTTAATTAATTATTAAATAATTTTAATTGATTTAATAATTAGATTTAATTATTAAAAATTGATTTAAAAATTCCAAAAAATAGTTTTGAGCTTTAAAATATTATTGTAAATTATTTTCAAGGCTCGATAATTATTATAAAATTATTTTAAAGCCAAATTTGGGTGTTCGAACCCTATTCTTTAATTATAAAATGATTCAGAGTCTAATTTTAAATTCCGAAAAATGTTCAAAAGTTCGTAATAAATACATGGAAAATCATTTTTAACCCCGAATCTTCTTTGAAAAATTATTTCGATCAAATACCTTACATGTTATGTGCTACGTGTTCACTGATTGATGCGTTATATGCCTATATGGCTATGGTTTGACTGTTTTATTCATAACTTTTAATCCGTACGTCGGATTTGGGTAAAACGAAGGGTATATAAAAACTTATGACGTCTATGTAACGATTAGAATAATACAAGTATGAATAATTGATAGATACTTGTGATGTAACACCCCCAAATCCGGGGTCGGGGATTCGGGTTGTCACGAGTTCCATTTCCCTTAATAACACCCAATCTTAATTAACAATCAACTACTCTGTACTGTGACCCCACAATAAATACGCACACCACAAGTTATAGTCTCAGAGATGAATATCCAAAAAAAATAACACGAGTCATTTTATTCCAAAATTATATGCCAATACACCTTAAAAGGGTTCCTGAATAAATTTACATTTCTTTGCCATTATTACAATTGATAAAGATACATAAGTCTGGTACATCAAAAGTTGAAAGCCTAGCCTATTGGTCGTTCCTACCTCAGCTACAGCGACATCAAGGCCTATAGGAAACTGCGGAACGTTTCCTATCCGCTCGTGAATTGGGAGCTTGGTCCTGTTCTTCTTGTCTATCTGATGTTGTGTGATGAAAGAAGAAAGCAAGGGTGAGCAACAAGCCCACCGAAATAATATGTATAATAATTAACAATATATGAGCATTCTCATAGTACTCATGAAAGTCTTGGTCAAGAATAAATGAAGCTGATATCTTAACGCGACCAAGTCGCAAAATATTCAATATATATATACATATACTTTTCACAATCTTTGAAATCCTCTGACATGTATAATATACACAGAGTCCCATTTTATAACTGTATAAAAATATCGTTGTAAGGTGATATCATATATCTAACCTTGTCTCAATGTTTTTCTGAAAATCTTTGACATGCACAAGATAATCATTTACTAGATATAAGTTTAAAAGATGAAGTTACAAGATACTCCAATATACTTATATCTTTTTCGAATACTACTTGAACTACCACCGTTCAATGTATAAATAGTTCCTCCCATAGATTAAGCTACAAGACAAAACTTGTATAGAATCAATCTTTAAAATATCATCAAAATAAAATGAAGTTACGAGATACTTCATTTGATGCAAACATCATTTTGAAAACTCGACCATGCCAACACTCAACAATCTCCCAACCGTAGCCTTTCTATCGAAGTGCTCTGGGTAGTGTTGCAGAAATATCCAATTGGATGATGAACTCATTACGGGAGTTTGCCACACCAGGAAGACCAATTACGATGATCAGTCGTAGTAGTGCAACCCCACCATTTTCTACATGTAGATGAGAACCTGTCGGATTTACTTGTCAACCGAACACTGGACTCCTAAGGAATGTACCGTCTTAGCGGAACTTCAAGGCCATTTGGGCCAATATAATAGGGCTGGGCCGGCGCCACTCGACCACTTACGCCACTCCTAGTTCAGATGAAATCCATGACTCTGAAATGTAAAGCTCGTCCCCCCTTTCCCCAAGTGGAAACTTGTTGATACGGCTCCACCAAGAAGTCGTATCTAGTTGGAAAGGAAAAATCACCAATATTTCCCAGGCGATGCCTGTTAATGGATTAACTTGTTCCAAGAATTTTACTTCCCGAGTGTTGGGTAAGTAATCAAAAACTCTTTTATCAAAACAGCAACCTTGTTGCGAATATAAAACACCCCACAGAGCCGGATCCCTCAGGTTTTGAGCCAGTATTTAAATCCCCTTCGAAAGGAGGACCTTAAATATAAAAATGAGTTTTGGGATCCGCCCTAACCTTTAAAATCATTTCGAAGACTCGAAAATATTTTTAAGAATGTTTGGAGTGATGCTGATTTAGTAAAATAAATCAGTCCCAATATATTAGAAAATATCTGAATATTATTATTTAAATAATATTCCCATAAAGAATAATTTTTATAAAAATAATTGAAGTAGAAGTTTTAAAACTTATACTTGCAATGAATATTAAATAACAAAAGATATACTTATACGAAAGTATTATCTTTATTTGAATAATCAAAAGTGAGTTTGATTATCGACACATTATTCCTTAATAAAGTAAAGAATAATAATTAGTAATTAATCGGAGTCATAAGTCCTCGAATGAATATTCAAAATAATATTCATTAATAAAATAAACGGAGTCATAAGCCCTCGAATGAATATTCAAAATAATATTTATTAAATAAAATAAACTGAGTCATAAGCCCTCGAATGAATATTGAAAATAATATTCATTAAATAAAATAAACAGAGTCATAAGCCCTCGAATGAATATTCAAAATAATATTCATTAAATAAAATAAACGGAGTTATAAGCCCTCGAATGAATATTCAAAATAATATTCAATAACAATTAAACGGGGTCAGAAGCCCTCGAATGAATATTCAAAATAATATTCATTAATAAAAATAAAGTTATCGAATAAATCTTATTCGAATAATAGCCTTGAAAACTATTCATATATATATAAATATATATGTATATATATATATATACTCGGGAACATCGACTCCCGGTTTTAGAAAAATGTTCACCTTTGGGTCCCCTATACTAAGGATATACGCAAATACCGCTTATCTCTAGCATAGGTATTATCAACTGAATCAACAGACATATGTATCAAGATTACGAAACAGGCATGCATATATACCATATCACATGCTACAATATATCACAAGAATTTGCTAATTAACCATCATGCATTTATCACAAGACAATGCATATACATATATACATCACAACAACAGTATAACAGGTAGAAAACTTGCCTGAGTGCTCCCGCATAGACTTAAGCTTAGAGTGGGTCCGATAACCTATGAACAACAACATAAGTTGGAATTAGACCCCAGTCACTTAAGAAACTAGACTTTAACCAATTGAACCCTAACGTTTGCTTATGGTCACTCCTACGATTAACGAATCACCTAAGTTGTTCGAGTACCCTCGGCTCCACCATTTTTAATAAATTAAACATTAAGAGTTTTAAGGCGATTCTTTCGCGAGTACCTTACCAACTGCCTATTCCACTTAACATAATTGTTTCATACCCCAATTAGTCATTTAAAGTCCTTAACCAAGGTTTCAAAGTAAGGCGAGGGGTAATGGTTCGGTCGCCAAATGCCGTTACTTAAAACGGTCGTTTCTCCTAAACCGTACATCGGATTCAAACGAACCACATATCAAAATGAAGCTCGTAACATGAACTATCTAAACATGGCAATGGTCAAAACCTAACAGTGAGTTCAAGGGTTCTGATGTTAAGAACAAAAACAGTCTAAGGTAAATCGGGCATTATGACAGCTATGTTTACGCGATTACCCAAATTTATCCCACTCCAAATCAACCCACAATCAACCCACAATCAACATCACAACCCAACTCCATCCATACTTCACCATAACAGCCCCAACAACTCAATATTATCAACTTATACTACTTCCCAATCATGAACTAAAAGTTTACTTAAGTTCTTTAACTAATTATCAAGATCTACAACTCCAAAAACACCACAAAACCAACTAATCTCTACATACACAGCAATCAAGCCTCTCATTAACTATAATACTTATATTATGCTCTTAACATTCAATAACAAAGCTAGGTTAAGAGATTATACCTTCCTTGTGAGTGGGAGTAACTAATTAGCTTGGAATCACCCTTGAAAGTCCTTATCCAAGCTTAATCTAAACAAAAATTCAAGAACAAAAATTTAAGTTATTGAAAAACACTATTCACCCTCTTCTTCCATGATTTTTAGGAAGAGATTGTGAAGGAAATTGAAGCTTAGATTCATGGGATAACTATATTTATGTATAAGGAACCTTGGATAATTACCTCATGATTTAACAATGCTTGGATCTTGGATTTTGATTTTCTTATCCTTGAAAATGAAGGAAAGCCGAGAGCTTGATGAAGAAAATGGAGTGTTTTGTGTTTTTTGATTTGTTTGTTGGTTGCTAGCTTTTGTTTTTGATTAATTACCTTTTTACCCATGAAAAATTGTGTGGTTATTAATCAACCACACCTCCTTCCCTTATGTCATGCTTATGTCACCTTTCCTATATCATCTTGTTACAGTTGTCTTCCTCTTGTTGGTGTGATGACATTATCATCCACTAACCCCTTGATTAACTCCTAATTACTTGGCTAATGACCGCTGATCTGTTATGCGGTTCGCTTAATTTTCGTTTTCGTTTATCGTTTGAGGGATCATACCCGCGATCTTATTACTTAGGTTTCCTTAACCTTTCTCAATACATTATATTCCTTTTATGATCCTTTCTTATAATCCTTGAATTTAAATCCTTTTAATCTGTTACCTTATACTCAGTTCTTTCTGTATCTGGTAGATTTCTGGGAAAAATCAAAGTGTTCGGATTTGGATTCTGACGATCTTTACATACACTTGTATACCACATAGAGTACTAATAATATCCCAGAAGATCAATAAAAGAACCCCTACATAGTGTGGCATGAAAAGTTTTTTTATTCAGCATAATCAGCAAAACACTATTCATAAGGGTTTCAAAAATTCCAAAAATTGGGGTTATTACAGTCTCCCCTCCTTAAAAAGAACCATATAGAAAATGAGTAGGGATACTTTCTTAGCATTGCACTTTCTAACTCTTACATAATTTTCCCACATTGTGGTTCTACCATCAAACTCTGACTAGTTTGATAACTCTTCTCCTAAGTATTTGTTCCTTTTCACTTTATAACCCTTCCTGGTTGCTCCATATAGGTTACGTCGGGTTGCATGTCTATGCGCTCATATGCCCCTATTTATCTGGCATCCGAATTACACTTCCTTAACATTGATACGTGGAACATGTTATGAACTTGCTACATGTTCAGGGGTAGGGCTAGCTCATATGCTAACTTCCCAATATGTCTTAATACCTCAAAGGGTCCAACAATTCGTGGGCTTAGCTTTCCTTTCTTTCCGAACCTCATCCATCATTTCCAAGGGATACCTTTATCATTACTAGGTCCCCTCTTTCCTATTCCTTGTCCTTTCGTGTCAAATCAACATACTTTTTATGTCCACCTTGGGCTACTACCAGCCGTCCTCTGATTAGATCTATTATATCCTTGGTCCTTTGGACCATTATTGGTCTGAGCATCTTGCGCTCTGCAACTTTATCCTAACATAAGGGAGATCGACATTGTCTTCCCTCAAGGATCTCCTAAGGCGATATCTCAATACTGACATATGATCTATTGTCGTAAGAAAACTCAATCCGTGTTAAGTGATCATTCCAAATTCTTTCAAGTCTATTGCACAGACTCTCATTATAGCTTTTAGCATTAGAGCTTTTGCTTCTCAATACCCATTCTTTTCCAGTTCGTAATCGCTACTACCTTCCGTTCCTAATATTATACTGGTTATACTTTTGCTCGTTAGCGTTCTATAACCTTTTAATAACCACGTCAACCTTAGTATCACGAATGTGTTTCCATTCCGAATACCACCATAACTTTACCACTCCTTTTTCAGCTGTTTCTATTTTCCAAAGTTTGATCAGTCATATAGAAGTAAAAGAATTTATTGAGAGATCACTATGATCATGAACACTTGTTATATCGCATAGTTAGTACAGCAGGTGGCCAGCCTTTAGTACTTGACAAGCAATTAAACAATAGATGGTATCCTACTAGGCTTCTATCACACAGATAGATAGTCATTCGGAAATACCTCCCCTTCTGGAAGGGTTGTTCTTCTCAGCTTATATGAAATGAAAAGAAGAGAAAAGAATGAATTGAAGAGAATTGTATATATGAAAAAAAATATACTGCCACAAAATATCTGGCTTGGAACCTACCTCTGAACTATAGAGGTTTGTCATAGGAGAACAAAACATATGTATATATATATCAACATCAAGTATTATCGCATCGCATTTTGCATGATTAAATATTTTTGCTATTCCGTCCATCATTTTATGGACCCATGCTCTTCCTCGAGCTTATACTCAATCACCTTTGAAACTCCCTCGACATCGAAAATCGAATCTGGAATCTCATTTTATACATCATCGTTACTAGAATTCTATGCTTGCACCGCAACCTTCCTCGTATAGTAATACGACTCTCTATTGATAAGAAGGAATAAGTATTCAATAGGTAGATAATCTACTTAATTAGTCTATCAATGATAACTTATACACCACCACGACCCGATTAGTGGTACTCAATCTCAACATCCATTCCAATACAACTCTCATGGTTGTAATCGACTCATTACTCCCAGAATCATTGCTACACTACTAGGGTCCACCGTTAACCTACTGTAATCATTCATTTTCCATGAAGTCTTAATAGCTAACTATATGGAGTCCATGCATCTCGTATCGAATTCTTCTAAGGAGGTAACATGATCACCATTCATGATTCATGAAGAACACTCCTGAACTTGACGTACATATGACATGAAGCAGATAAAATTGCAAAAGAGTTTCAATGAAGGCAACGATAGCAGGTTAATACCATTCTTAATCGTATGTCTTTATTGGGAGACATGCATCTCAAAGGTTCATTTAGTCATTTCGTAACATTTCTGTAACATGGTCCTGGCTTATCTCAAGATAGTACCTTTTAAGATAGATAGCCCGCTCATGGCGATTATACGAATTAAACCTTTACCAAACTACTATTACAGTTGGGTATTGCACAATCATCAGAAGGAATGTCAATCTTCCAACCCATAATACAACCTTTACGACTTCAACCATTATCACTGTATTCCTCTGGCACGAGCGCCTATAATTGCTCTCTTACACTTAAAGTATCGCCCACCTCTTTGGCTTTTCCTGATAGTAAAATTTCCTTACAGTCAATGTCGTTTGAACGATCTCCAACTAAATTTTCTACCTCATTTCCAATCACTGCTTATGTGAAGATGTTTTCCTTAAAATCTGATGAGTAAAAAAAAAAATTCCACCATTTTTCCATAAGTTATTGCCTCAGTCTTTAGAGGTTAATCATTGTCACGACTGACTCTCGATCGTACTTAGGACGTCTCTTATCTTGGGTCCTTCTTGTTTTCACCATTCTTGACCTTCGTTGGGTTCAATCTATACTTTCTCATGGTTTAACATGTGCCACACTTGGCATTATTTTTATTACGTCATATTTCCTTTATTAAAATTTCTATTCTTGAGAATTTTGAATATTACCTTTCTCCTTGTAAAACCTCTAAGGTTATCCTTGAATCGTTCCTCCTGTATTCCCTAGATACAGGGCATATCAAAATACCCTATACTAATACTAGAACCATTGTCTATATGTTTCTGAAAAAAATTTCTCCACTGATACTTAAAGGTTGTTATTACCTTAATCTTTTCCAATTCATACTGTCAAAACTCATACTATCCCTATTAAGGGTGAAATGCCAACTTTTATGCATTCCCCTAGGATTCATTTTAAGTTACCGATGTTCTATCTTTAATTCCACCTTTAAAAAGGTACATGCATCCTTTCATGGATAAATCAAGTCATATATCCCTGATAAGGGTGCCTTATTCAATCCTTCCCACCTCGATAGTATATGCCTAATTTCACAATAACATCTGTATTCAAAATGAGGTCAATCAATATGGCCTCCAAAAGATAACTACGGTTATCTAATTTTCTTGCTTGATTTGGTAACGATAACAAGGATGTTCTGGAAGATATTGGTCGTGTTCAATGTAAACTTCTTCTTAATAATTCCGTATTTACTTTTGTTGTTTATTTCAATAGTCATCTCAATGTTGGGATATCTCTCATTCCTGGCGTCTCCCTTCCTGGGTATCAAGCCACCGGTCTTACACTTCACATTCTTGAAGGTCATTTCCTTCATCCAATTTTCCTAATTTCTTACTTCCTTGTCTCCTCAGTCTATCCGCGTCTCATTATTTATCCTTCGAACTATCTCAAGGTTTCCTTGAATCCTCCCAACTTACAGGGGATAAAATATATGTATCTCTTATTCCTTCAATCATCAACTTTAGCTCATAGTGAATCATCCTCATCCTGACGATCACATACTTTTCTATTTCTATTACTATGATTCTTTAGGGTTTCCTCATACCCAACTCCCTTATCATTCCTCAAACTCTATTGCCTTTATATTCCTTTCCACTTCAGTTTCTTTTTATTTTTCTTTCTCTTACAATCATTTCATGAACCCACTAATTATTTACTTCAAACATCACGTCGTTCTGGGATTCTTGTCCTCCGAACGAATCTTTACAACTTTTATAATCTTAGATTCATAATTCATCATACTCGTCTGCCTTTGTTCTGGCTCTAAAGCTTTTACACTATCTCCATAACCTTGGAAATTACTTTCCCGAAAATAATTGACTGAACTTTAATCTGTTTATTATAATCTCTTGCTCCGTGCCTTCTTTGGCCTTTCACCAGCGGGTGGCCTCTCCCTTAGGAGGGTAAGTGACAAAAATAGTCTTTTGTGATTCGTCAATCATTTAGAATCTCAAATGATTCCTATATTTCCTTTAGCCAGGCTCTTGCCTCGACTGGGTCAACCTGTTCCTTGGAACTCTGAGAGCTTAGCGACTTAAAGGTCATGAAAGAATTTCCTACCGTATTGTTTCCTCTAGGTGGTGGTTGGGGATAATAGTCTAAGTTCTTTTTAGACAGGTCCATGAATTGCCGTATAGGAGTACCGTCTCGGGTCTCCTTTCCTTACTCGACTTTCTGTTTCCTTAGTATGAAATGTTTCATCCTTCTCCCATACTTGGGGTTATCTTATACGTTAAAATCCTCATTTTCCACTCCATTATGTTATGGGTTCCTTCTATCTTGATGGCGACCTCCCTGACTATCACGTTCAGCGTTCGCTCTAAATCTTATTTCTCAAACTAGCTTTCATCTAAGATTTCATCTTTAAGCTCTTAAACATTTGGAACCCAAATTCTGTAGGAATACCTCATTATTCCCTTATCATCTTTCTCGGTATTAATCTTTTATCTAATTGTTGGCTCTCTGCCTTCATTCATCACTTTTTCTGGCACAATATGTTCTTTTCCGATAATTCGGACTGTATTGCAATCTCAAACATCTTTTCGATACCGGCTCCGGTTACCTTCACTTCTATTTCCATTTTCTCAAAATCTCTCATAAACTCTCCCAAAGACATTATCATCTTGAGTTTCTCCTTTTTACTAAGGGCATCAGCCACCACATTGGCTTTCCCCGAATGATAAAGAATCTCCCAATCAATATTCTTGATTAGCTCTAACCGCCTCCTCTGGCGTATGTTGAGCTCTTTCTACGTGAAAATGCACTAGAGCACTTATGGCTTAGGTAAATCTCGCACTTCTCTCCATACAAGTAGTGCCACCAATCTTTAGGGCAAAACTATTGCCACGAGCCCAAGCTCATGGGTGAGGATATCGAATTTCTATATTCCCTTAATTGTCTTGACGCGTACGCGATTACCTTGTTATGTTGTATAAGAAGCACCTTAATTCCTTATGCGAAGCGTCACTATACATCAAAAAATCTCCTTTTCCATCCGGCAATGCCATCATAGGGGCCACCACCAATCTTTGCTTCAGTTCTTAAAAGCTGTTCTCGCATTTCTCTGTCCATTAGAACTTCTCAGTCTTACGAGTAAGCCGCGTTAAAGGGGCTACTATCTTTACAAATTTGAACGAACCTCTGGTAGTGACCGGCCAATCCTACCTCTGATAGTTGCCCTAACCATGGTCATCAATTCCTCAGTGGTCCTTTATTCATTCTTGTGAGGATCCTTCACAAGATCCTTCTCAGCGATAATCCCTTCTAGGACAACATCCTCAACCGCTACATCCTCAATATGAACATCATCCGGTCCCGTGTTAGGACGCTCATCGGATCCACAATCTTATCTCCAATAACTAATAAAACATCATCGCGTTATTGTTCCTCAACCTCAGGGTTCGGAGTCCCGCTACCATATACGATAACGAACTATACTTTTATCACGATATTTATAAGGGTTCCCATAAGGGTTTTAACTGTCAGTACTACGTTAGGTAGTCCGACTATGAACTTGGCAAGAGTTCTTATTATCTTAGTGAACTTATTATCTTAATGTCACATCATCTCTGAGGTTTATAACGCTTCGCTCTGATACCATTTCTGTAACACCCCCAAATCCGGGGTCGGGGATTCGGGTTGTCACGAGTTCATTTCCCTTAATAACACCCAATCTTAATTAACAATCAACTACTCTGTACTGTGATCCCACAATAAACACACACACCAAAAGTTATAGTCTCAGAGATGAATATCCAAAAAAATAACACGAGTCATTTTATTCCAAAATTATATGCCAATACACCTTAAAAGGGTTTCTGAATAAATTTACATTTCTTTGCCATTATTATAATTGATAAAGATACATAAGTCTGGTACATCAAAAGTTGAAAGCCTAGCCTATTGGTAGTTCCTACCTCAGCTACAGCGACATCAAGGCCTATAGGAAACTGCAGAACGTTTCATATCCGCTCGCGAATTGGGAGCTTGATCCTGTTCTTCTTGTCTATCTGATGTTGTGTGATGAAAGAAGAAAGCAAGGGTGAGCAACAAGCCCACCGAAATAATATGTATAATAATTAACAATATATGAGCATTCTCATAGTACTCATGAAAGTCTTGGTCAAGAAGAAATGAACCAAGCTGATATCTTAACGCGACCAAGTCGCAAAATATTCAGTATATATATACATATACTTTTCACAATCTTTGAAATCCTCTGACATGTATAATATACACAGAGTTCCATTTTATAACTGTATAAAAATATCGTTGCAAGGTGATCTCATATATCTAACCTTGTCTCAACGTTTTTCTGAAAATCTTTGACATGCACAAGATAATCATTTACTAGATATAAGTTTAAAAGATGAAGTTACAAGATACTCCAATATACTTATATCTTTTCCGAATACTACTTGAACTACCACCGTTCAATGTATAAATAGTTCCTCCCATAGATTAAGCTACAAGAAAAAACTTGTATAGAATCAATCTTTAAAATATCATCAAAATAAAATGAAGTTACGAGATACTTCATTTGATGCAAACATCATTTTGAAAACTCGACCCTGCCAACACTCAACAATCGCCCAACCGTAGCCTTTCTATCGAAGTGTTCTGGGTAGTGTTGCAGAAATATCCAATTGGATGATGAACTCATTACGGGAGTTTGCCGCGCCAGGAAGGCCACTTACGATGATCAGTCGTAGTAGAGCAACCCCACCATTTTCTACATGTAGAGGAGAACCTGTCGGATTTACTTGTCAACCGAACACTGGACTCCTAAGGAATGTACCGTCTAGCGGAACTTCCAGGCCATTTGGGCCAATATAATAGGGCTGGGCCGGCGCCACTCGACCACTTACGCCACTCCTAGTTCAGATGAAATCCATGACTCTGAAACGTAAAGCTCGTCCCCCCTTTCCCCAAGTAGAAACTTGATGATACGGCTCCACCAAGAAGTCGTATCTAGTTGGAAAGGAAAACTCACCAATATTTCCCAGGCGATGCCTGTTAATGGATTAACTTGTTCCAAGAATTTTACTTCCCGAGTGTTGGGTAAGTAATCAAAAACTCTTTTATCAAAACAGCAACCTTGTTGCGAATATAAAACACCCCACAGAGCCGGATCCCTCAGGTTTTGAGCGAGTATTTAAATCCCCTTCGAAAGGAGGATCTTAAATATAAAAATGAGTTTTGGGATCCGCCCTAACCTTTAAAATCATTTCGAAGACTCGAAAACATTTTTAAGAATGTTTGGAGTGATGCTGATTTAGTAAAATAAATCAGTCCCAATATATTAGAAAATATCTGAATATTATTATTTAAATAATATTCTCATAAAGAATAATCTTTATAAAAATAATTGAAGTAGAAGTTTTAAAACTTATACTTGCAATGAATATTAAATAACCAAAGATATACTTATACGAAAGTACTATCTTTATTTGAATAATCAAAAGTGAGTTTGATTATCAACAGATTATTCCTTAATAAAATAAAAAATAATAATTAGTAATTAATCGGAGTCAAAAGTAATCAAATGAATATTCAAAATAATATTCATTAATAAAATAAACGGAGTCATAAGCCCTCGAATGAATATTCAAAATAATATTCATTAAATAAAATAAACGGAGTCATAAGCCCTCGAATCAATATTCAAAATAATATTCATTAAATAAAATAAATGGAGTCATAAGCCCTCGAATGAATATTCAAAATAATATTCATTAAATAAAATAAACGGAGTCATAAGCCCTCGAATGAATATTCAAAATAATATTCAATAACAATTAAACGGGGTCATAAGCCCTCGAATGAATATTCAAAATAATATTCATTAATAAAAATAAAGTTATCGAATAAACCTTATTCGAATAATAGCCTTGAAAACTATTCATATATATATATATATATATATATATATATATATATATATATACTCGGGAACATCGACTCCCGGTTTTAGAAAAATGTTCACCTTTGGGTCCCCTATACTAAGGGTATACGCAAATACCACTTATCTCTAGCATAGGTATTATCAACTGAATCAACAGATATATGTATCAAGATTATGAAACAGGCATGCATATATACCATATCACGTGCTATAATATATCGCAAGAATTTGCTAATTAACCATCATGCATTTATCACAAGACAATGCATATATATATATGCATCACAACAACAGTATAGCGGGTAGAAAACTTGCCTGAGTGCTCCCGGATAGACTTAAGTTTAGAGTGGGTCCGATAACCTATGAACAACAACATAAGTTGGAATTAGACCCCAGTCGCTTAAGAAACTAGACATTAACCAATTGAACCCTAACGTTTGCTTATGGTCACTCATACGCTTAACGAATCACCTAAGTCGTTCGAGTACCCTCGGCTCCACCATTTTTAATAAATTAACCATTAAGAGTTTTAAGGTAATTCTTTCGCGAGTACCTTACCAACTGCCTAATCCACTTAACATAATTGTTTCATACCCCAATTAGTCATTTAAAGTCCTTAACCAAGGTTTCAAAGTAAGGCAAGGGGTAATTGTTCAGTCGCGAAATGCCGTTACTTAAAACGGTCGTTTCTCCTAAACCGTACATCGGATTCAAACGAACCACATATCAAAACGAAGCTAGTAACATGAACTATATAAACATGGCAATGGTCAAAACCTAACAGTGAGTTCAAGGGTTCTGATTTTAAGAACAAAAACAGTCTACGGTAAATCGGGCATTACGACGGCTATGTTTACGCGATTACCCAAATTTATACCACTCCAAATCAACCCACAATCAACCCACAATCAACATCACAACCCAACTCCATCCATACTTCACCATAACAGCCCCAACAACTCAATATTATCAACTTATACTACTTCCCAATCATGAACTAAAAGTTTACATAAGTTCTTTAACTAATTATCAAGATCTACAACTCCAAAAACACCACAAAACCAACTAATCTCTACATACACAGCAATCAAGCCTCTCATGAACTATAATACTTATATTATGCTCTTAACATTCAATAACAAAGCTAGGTTAAGAGATTATACCTTCCTTGTGAGTGGGAGTAACTAATTAGCTTGGAATCACCCTTGAAAGTCCTTATCCAAGCTTAATCTAAACAAAAATTCAAGAACAAAAATTTAAGTTCTTGAAAAACACTATTCACCCTCTTCTTCCATGATTTTTAGGAAGAGATTGTGAAGGAAATTGAAGCTTAGATTCATGGGATAGCTATATCTATGTATAAGGAACCTTGGATAATTACCTCATGATTTAACAATGCTTGGATCTTGGATTTTGATTTTCTTATCCTTGAAAATGAAGGAAAGCCGAGAGCTTGATGAAGAAAATGGAGTGTTTTGCGTTTTTTGATTTGTTTGCTAGGTTGCTAGCTTTTGTTTTTGATTAATTACCTTTTTACCCATGAAAAATTGTGTGGTTATTAATCAACCACACCTCCTTCCCTTATGTCATGCTTATGTCACCTTTCCTATGTCATCTTGTTACACTTGTCTTCCTCTTGTTGGTGTGATGACATCATCATCCACTAACCCCTTGATTAACTCCTAATTACTTGGCTAGTGGCCGCTGATCTGTTATGCGGTTCGCTTAACTTTCGTTTTCGTTTATCGTTTTAGGGATCATACCCGGGATCTTATTACTTAGGTTTCCTTAACCTTTCTCAATACATTATATTCCTTTTATGATCCTCTCTTATAATCCTTGAATTTAAATCCTTTTTATTCTGTTACCTTATACTCAGTTCTTTCTGTATCTGGTAGATTTCTGGAAAAAATCAAAGTGTTCGGATTTGGATTCTGACGATCTTTACATACACTTGTATACCACATAGAGTACTAATAATATCCCAGAAGAACAATAAAAGAACCCCTACATAGTGTGGCATGAAAAGTTTTCTTATTCAGCATAATCAGCAAAACACTATTCAAAAGGGTTTCAAAAATTCCAAAAATTGGGGTTATTACATGTGATGCCTAGCAGAGTCAGCAAGTCATAAAAAAGGAAACCAGTGATCCATAAATAGAATCGAAACATCGAAAGAGAAGGCAAGTGATTGAGAAATAGAAGAAAGGCATAGAAAGAGAAGGAAAGTGGTTGATGAGTAAAACTATTAGATGAGTACAAGTAAAGTGGAAATCTTCGGTGATAAGGCAAGTACGTCTGAACATTTTTTAAGATATATTGCAAATATTTTCGAACTGTTTCATAATATGTCGCTATTATTCAAAATAACTCTTGTTTATACTGCAAGCACTTTAAACTATTTAACCTTGAACCCTGATTATTATTGATCTTGAGCCATAAGCCTTATTCTTCATAAACCATTGATTGTTGAATTCTCATATACGAGCCAAACACATACGATACTACTCCACAGATACATATCTACCATATACTGATTCTTGATATTAAATTGCTTGACATACCAACCCTTATTGCTTGTTTAACGGACAACCAATCCTTGTAACCCTTGAACCCGTGGTCTTCTACTTTCTAATGCTTTCCTTGCTTGAAAGCCAATCTTTTTGAATTCCTTGTTATACCCTCATGGTATTGTGAATCACCCTATATTTCAAGATAAATGTTGCTTATGATTCAGCTTATTGAATTACATTGGTTATCATATTGAATTGTTCTAAAATTGGATGGTTTTATAAATGTGGACCAGATTCGTGGTTGGACAAGATTCGTGGTCATAATAGGCCAATGTGTGCCTTGGATCCAGTATATAGAGCAAAGCTGAGAGTCTTGCCCGGGGTTAGTGCGTGACTGATCAGCAGCCTAACCTTATTTTTTTTAAAAAAAATGAAAAGAGAATATCCAATTCTAATCATTGCTTATTCAGAAACTTGATTCTTCTTAATCATTTCAATTAGTGATTGTTTAACCTCAATTGCTGCTATTATTACTTGCTTAGCTAGTAAGCTCACTCTTGCAAATTTTTTATGTTTTCAATAGTATGGAAAGGAAATTATTTGTAACGAGGATTCCATGTCCAGTGTGCGAGCTAGTATTTCCATTTAAGTTAGATCGAGCTAGCAAGAGCTTAATATTATAGCTGAGTTGTGTAAGATTGTAAGTACGATATCCTTAGCCATTGTAACTTGAATTAGTTGGGTTCTAGTACGATGTAATAAAAGTTAAGGTGGTGGCTTATTTTCATACTTTAACCTGTTGCGATCCGTGGTTGTGTAAAAGGGTCAATGCTTATAATACTTTATATACAGGTTTAAATATTATGGTGTGTTGTGAGCCCAAACTTCTGACCCAGGATTGGAGGGCGTCACAGGTTGGTATCAGAGCTACAGGTTATAAGTCACTGAAATAAGCCTAGATTGTCGGGAATGGATAGAGGGTTAGGATTAGGATTAGAAAATAGAAAGATAAAACGTAGAGAGGTTGAGTGCGATCAAATAGTAGGTTTTAGTGGGATTCGTGATGAAATTCGACATCCTTATCCAGCGACGCGATTTTCAGATGGCGGTGATGGAAGATTCTTTTATCCCTGGATCGTCTGATCATTCAGAGCCTTCATTCGGAAGATTATCATCTGATCCACGCCTTGCTCGTCCACCGGTATTTGCCATGTCACCTCCTGTTGCGATGGTTGCACCTTTTCACATTATTATCTCGTCCCCTGATGCGAGGCTATCTATTCGAGAATTTTCCCCCACACGCTGATTCTAGTTCTACCGGATATTCAGTTGTGTGCGCATCTTTTCAGTCTACTCTACATTCTGTTCTATAACATCCGTTTAAAACCCGTCTTATGAAGTAACAAAATCTACGAGGATGGATTCGAGAGCTACTGCATATGGTGAGTATACGAGGTATTAAAAAGAGTGAGAAGAAACCTAGAGAGAAGATTCGTGTATGCCGAAAAATGGCTGCTACCAGGTTATATGGGGCTACTAATAAGTATGCTACCCACTATTATCTTGTGGAGTGAGCTAGATGGATCTTTAAAGAAATTTGAGAGGATTGGAAATCGAGAGCTTTCTTGAAATTATATGATGATAATATGATCAAACATGATACATATTGAAGTAATGTGATATAAATCAACCTTGTGTTATAAAATAAATCTGATGATTACTGGATTGATTTATTATACTTAGTAACCGTAAGAGATGAAGATGGGAATGTTACCTGTATGGAAGATTAGAAGTGAAGTTACGAATAAGATAGTATGCAACGGTACTTGGAGTTTGTTGACCAATGAAGGCAAAATGGACTCAATAAGGGGTAGAAGATATATGGAAAGGAATGGGCTCTTATCTGATTATTTTCCTAATTGGATTTCTTGTGATAGTTGAGAAGGACGACAACCAACTCATATAGTAATGACGACCATGTGTATGATTTTCAAAATTTCAAACCAGTTTTCAAAAGAGATTTTCTTCACAAAATTTTTCTAAAATTCCTTGGAACAAAATAAGTTTTAAAAACTTGGTTGTCCAAATGCTGCTTGAGTTTCTTGTTTGATTCAGATTATCCAGACGAATACTTGTTTTAGAAATTAGTATGGTTCGTTTAGAAGGTCAAGTGGACCCACTATTACGGAGAAACTGTTTATCCAATTGTTGAGACGATTAGAGCACGATGAATATGTCGATTCACGAGAAGCTGAGTACGAGCAAAGAAGATTAAGGAAATATCTAGACCTTCTAAAGGGAGAACATTATTAGCAAAAGAGGTGACAAGTTGAACGATTAGCAGCATAAGCGAAATTTGAAGTTAAAAGCGTAAATCTCGTAAGATTGTAAATAAAATCGTATATGAACGTGGAAAAGTGAAGATAAAGATACAAGACCTAGTAAGTGGGAAATTATTTTAATAATCGATTCAAGAAAGCATTTTTGAGAACTTTCTAAAGTTGATATACGACTCGGCATGAGATCTATTGATCGGAAAACCGTTGAAGCTGTAAACAGATAAAATGCGGATGGTGACCTATGATATCAATCTTTCTTATCATTCTTATAAATCTCGAGTAAAGTATGAACTTCTTTCGTGATAAGCTTTTTAAGGTAATTGTTGAATCCCTTTCAAATCATTCCTTCTTCAAAATACTATTTCCTAATCGGGACAAGCAGTGTTATGGTGTGATGATTTGTCGAAATGACAAAGAGTCTGGTGGGACACCACCTAATCATGTGTTGTGTGCCATATGGTATGAAAGACTGGCCATCTTGAGTACTAATATGGTTCTCTCATTCCTAGTCAAATTATTATTCATTCTTTCTTCTTAAAACCTGATTTGTTGATTCATGAATTTCTCCGATTGTTTCCTTGTACTCTTATCCCTTACCAAAAAGTTTCCAATTATAATTAGATACACAAATTTCATCTTGTGTAAAATCTGTTCTTTGAATATCTTAAAAGGAAGTAAAATGAACCCGTACAGTAAAGGGAGTTATGTGGGCAATTGCAAGCCGAAGAATGGTGGACATTTACGTGCAGAAAAGAATCATTATACCGATAACGGGATTGCTGTGAGGATATTAAATCAAAGGCGGAAATCAATATACATGATAAGTTTCGAGTCCAAGATTTTGGCCTGAATTGGAGTAGTTAGCAAACTGTATGAAGTAAATTAACTAGAAAAACAAGAAAGTAAGGCTGCATGTATCAGATGAGGCAAATGATCGATTGGACAATGAAGGCGAATGAATAAATTCTTAATAATAACCAGATAATCGATTAAAACATTGTGAAAATGTAGTATATCTCAATCAGGTGGGAGATATTCGTCATAAAACTTCAAGATCGAAGAAATGCTAGTTACGAATAAACTTTAAGTGTATTCATCAATGGATGATTGGGTTTTCCCAATCAAGTAAGTGAGTTGTGGTAAAATTTATACTTGTAGCAGGGACGACAAAGAAGGTTCAATATGGAAGGACATAAGGGAAAATGAAGGTATGGCGGTTTGACTGCAACAATTTTTAAGATGTGAAGCTTTAAAACCAAATAAACTCATTCGCAAGATTTTAAGAGTGTTAGTTGAGACCAAGTGTTGGTCATCAGAGGTTGAACAAGTGTATATTGCCAAGGATAGATGAATTGTTAAGTAGAGAGCCTGAATTGAAATATGAACTAGAAGAATTTTACAATAATTTGTAATTGTACTCCGTAGTGATATTCTGTTATAATCAGAAAATATGAAAAAAAATGTATGGTTTAATATAAACTGTTCGCTATAAACTTAAGTTGAATTAGAGACATGGGTTGTACTGATTAATATTACATGAGGTGGTGAATTGGTGAGTTTGGAAAGTGAAAGTGGTCTGGTATATTTGAGGGTTGATTGTTGGTTATTTGGTTGATTGTGGGTGTCGGCTTGAGTCCGACTGGTAGTCAATAATATAAAGGAGATGCAGCCCAAATTTTTCAGAAAATACCCTACTCTTAAAGATGGAAAGTATACTTCCGGGTGCCATAGATATTCATGTTGATACTCCAATTAATTGTGATCTCGGTTTTCGAAAGAGGTTGTTACATCCAATTCGACTATATATAATTGGTCTTTGATTTCATTTAGCTAGTCATCACTTGGTACAATTGATCAATTAAGTGAGTTAATTGGTTAATTTTACCAATTAATGGGTAGTTACATGGAGATCGATTCCAATTAGATTAAGTCAAGTTTTGATGTGACTTTCAAATCCGAAATAAAAATAATGAGGAATTGGGGAAAAGTAAGGACGCTGGTAGAATTCAGAAAATTTCTGCAAATGTGTGAGTTTTTACTTGGATGAGTATGTCCTTCATAATGGACAAGAGAAATAAAAAGGCATTTGCATGGACAAGTGAGAAGAATATTTTCAAGAGCTAAAGATTTAAGATGAAGCAACGAGAAGAAAGGAAGAAGGGAGATGGAATAAAGCAAAGATTAATAATTACACCAATATGGATTTCATTAGACAGTCAAGGAGATGTTATCATCTGCAACAAAGTTTTATCAAAGGATATCTTGTTTCTGATAATCATACAATAATGATTTCTCAAGTATTTCTGTTTTGGATTAAGTGTGATATACAGTTTTAAATCAGTTTCCAATTGATGTCGATACTTAGGTTGTTAAACATCGAAAGTGGTATTAATACAGATGATTGATATTAACTTCGGAATGGAATGTTATGAGCATCAAAGTTCGTATTGATATATAATTTGATATGACAACATAATGAGTTTTAATGTCAAGAGTTCGGTTTTGAATAAGCTATGAGAATGAAGAACAGAGATAGAAAAAGGAATTGGAATCAAAAGGGTCATAAAGAAACTTCATAAGATGCCAGGAAAAGTAAACGTAGTAATAGATGCATTAAGCAGAAAGGAAGGAATGAACATGTTGACAGTATCAGAAGAATTATACAAGGAATTTCATAAGTGGAATTGGAAGTCAGAGTTTGCAAGCCTAACAATGCAAAGATGTATAGTATGACTTTTCAGCCGGAATTGCTAGAGAAGGTAAAGAAACGTCAAGGGGAAATAATAGATCAAGATATTATCATTGAAAATATATATATATATATATATATATATATATATACTCAAAAGGATGATCAAGGCATTCCCAGATTTTATTTCAGAATATGGGATTCCACCAATGACAGAATTAAAGAATGGAATTTGACAAGAAGCTCACAACCCAAGATATTCAATCCATCTATGGAGTACCAATATGTATAGAAATTTAGAGGAAAATTATTGGTGGCCAGATATGAAGAAAGAAATGGTCGGATAGATTAGCAAATGTTACACGTATGAAGGAGTTAAGGCGGGACATCAAAGACTAGATGGATATATCTCTCCAAGAAACGTCATGGTGATGCCACCTGAGAACCAAAGGTGAGGAAATCGTTAATTGTATTATTATTGATAGGTTATTTAAACCTGATCATTCTCATTTCGGAATAAACGGTTTATCCCATAAGTGGGTTAGTTGCTGCTTAAAGAAATGGTGGTACATCATCAGATCCAGAAACTAATTGTAGATAATCAATATGTGTGATTTGAAATTTGACAGAAGTATTCAGAATACGATAAATTTTGTCGAACTAGAATGGTATGTACTACTTTTAGATGAACGGATATTAAGTAAATCAGAACTAAAAAAGATAGGAATTTGGTTGAACAACGATAATTCGAGCGATTTAAGCTACTCCGAAGATATGATATGAGACATAGATGTCAAAGAAGACTTTCTGATAGTATGGCATGAAGAAAGAATAAACGTTATTTGTGACTAGACGACAAGGAAAGCATTGTAGTCAGTTTTGTACGAAAACTTCTTATAACCAAAATAAATGAAAATATGGGTTAAAATATGCCGGTAATGCCTCCAGGTTAGTGTACTTTCTTAAAAATGGTAAGAGATCTTCGCTCGATAAACATACTCGATTGTGCTTCAAGGAAAATAAAATATGGTGATAAGTCTGTGCGTCAGTCATATTCAGTCAAAATTTTCTCGTTAATTCTTAACTCTGGAGTAATTTCGAGAATGTCAGAAATCGAATACGCCATGGTTTCAGCATATCATTCGCAGATGGACGAGAAGATTAAAAGAACGATTAAAGAGCCTCGAATGCGATTAGAAGCGATTATGAACTAAGTTAATTGAATAGCGAAACATGGGGGAATGGGATTTAATAACCAGTAGCTATTGCAAACGTTCATGAGCACGAATTACTAGAATTACAAAGAAAGGATAATTAGTAAGCATTATGCTGGTCCTATTGAGATAGTAAAATAGTCAGGATAAGTGTAAGTTGAAAGGAATATGTCCTAAGTCCAATCATGTATTAGGATTTAGGAATAACTTTTATGTAATCTGTTTTGATTTCATTGGTATTAATAAAAGACTTGTTTTGTTTTTATTACGGGCTCTATCTATTTAAGTGTTTAAATAAGATATACCATAGTTTAGAGTAAAGCTTTTTATGGATTATGATGAGATCATAATAGTGAGACCTAAAAAGATGATAACTCTAAACTTAAATAGTTCCTGGTCATAGGATTACTAACTGGTAATTAATAATCCGCAAAGATCGGTACATACTATGCTTGCTTCATTATGAAGGATGTCTGTTCTCATAGACATTTGTGTGGTGACACTATAGCTAGTATGTAGGTGCTTATTATAGAATAAGTTCACTGAACATGACTCGCACAACTGAACAACTGATGGAGTTCACTCACGTGTCAGCAGTTGTTCACATAGTGATAGTTGTACAAGTATCCTTAGACTTGAGGTCATCATAGTCATCTTGTGTACACTGAACTATGCTTTGGTTTAGTTCTTAGTCTCCAGGGACAATTATTAGGGCTCTTCTGGGTATAGGAATTTGTACACGAAGATAGTGTATGATCAATAAAGGATCTACCCCTTCCAGTGAAGGAAGGGAATGTTCAAGGCTGATCCACTTATGCTAGTTCAGGAATCTCTGGCCAGAGTGAATGAAATTAGAAAGGAGTTTCTAATTTGCATAGAACTACGCATAGTAAATGGTAAGCAAGTGATTGAATTAGATAGGCTTGACACGAGATCCATGCCTTGTATTTAATCGGAACATTGTAGGGTAGAAGAAGTTTATTGTACGGTAACTATTCACTGAATAGGTTCTTGGTATTCTAAGCAGTGAATTCATATTATCCGGATAGTCGCGATATGCTGAGAAGTATCCCTCACGATGTAGAATAAATGTGATTAATTAATTAATCATATTTAATAAATTAGAGAATTTATATAAATAATGATAAAATAGTTTTATTATTATTTATTTCTACTACAGGCTTAATATTGAACCCACAGGGTCACACCATAAAAGAGAATGATTTAATGGTGGAGTAATTAATTAATAATGGCTAATAATTATTTATTTATGAAATAAATAATTAATTGGCAAATTTAATAATTGATTAAATGAGATTTAATTGATTATAAATTAATTAAGAAAAGTTCTTAATATTATTAATTAAAAAATTTAATTTTTGGAAATTAAATCAAGAGAGAGAATTATTTCTAAAGTGTTTAGAAAAATGATTAATGATTAAAAGGTGTTTTAATTATTAATGAGAATAATAAATGGGATAATAATAATAATATTTATGGAAAAATTTCAGCTGATAATTTTGCCTATAAATACACTATAATAGACCCTAATTTTATTCCAACCTCGAAACCCGAAAACCCAAAAAGTTTGGAAATCCCAATTCTCTCCACCTCCTTCCTCCTCCTTAACATCGTTTTCTTGGTGGATACCGGTGGAGTGCTTCACACTTGAGGAGCAACTGCTAAGGATCTCTGATCGTTGTCTCCGAATTATTTTAAAGGTTAGATTCGATCTCTCGAATTTTTATTCACGATTTATATGCTTTTATTTGGATTTTATATGTGTAAAAGTGTTTTGCCATGCCCCCGCTGCGTTTAAAATCCAACATAAGTAAGTTGGCTTCACCGCCACACGTTTAGCAGATTCATAGGGTATTTATATGTGTATACTCAGGAAGAGTAATTTAGCTCCATTATATATAAAATGGAGGCTCGAGTTGAGTTATATGAGCAACAGATAAAATATGATGTCAGCGAGAAGTTGTTAGGTAATGGTTGATGCTGCGAGTAAAAGTTTATGAAAAGTTGTAAGGTTGAGGAATCAACCCGAGAAAATGAGAGTAAGATACTTAAATGTATCACTATCGGATCCTTAGAGTGATTCTGAGGACAGAATCCTTTTAAGGGGGGAAGGATGTAACATCCGGGATATCGCGTATAATTATTTTTATCAATAAATAATTTTTATATGATTATTATGTGATTTTTGGTGAATTATCTGATGATTGGTGTGGATATGTGGATGCTTATATGTGATAAAGTTTATGTTAATTTTATTATGACCAGAATAAAATATAGATAATTACGGTATTTTTCTCATAATTTTTGGACTGTTATATGATTTTATATTGATTTATGAATTTATTAATTATTTTCTGAATAATTACAAATTATTTTATAAAGTCGGAAACCATCCGACTTCAACCGTTTTTACGTTTTTACAACCCGAAACTCTTCCGAAAACTCTTTCCTAACCGAATCTGGTAATTCCAGACATTTTCCGTGTTTTAACTTTTTCGATCCGGATTACGGTTTGACCCGCGCGCGGCCCGACACAAGATTTTTGATACGATAATCATTTCGGTGAATAAAACAAACCCCGTATTCTCGAAAGACGGGATATTATTACATTATTTTCATATATAGTGTTTTATAAGAAACCCAATTTGGATAATTATCCAATACGGGTATCAAATCTGATCATTTTTGCAGTTACTTAGCGGCTAAGTAACTAATTTAACGATCCAAAATGAACCAATATTCCAAAAATATATATAGCCCTTTTATTATTTCATTTTATTCGTGTAATTATAATCAGTCAGTAAAACCCCGTAAAATACATAGAAAATGTCAAATTAATATCGCGTTCTTGAGAATCAAACGTACGAACGAAGGCGTTATCGAACTCCGATTCGGGTGTGCAACATATCAAATCGAAGCTCTCGAAAAATACTTTCTGATTCAATCAACCATTTCAGTGCAGAAATCAAGGTATTTGTCTTATTAAATTGTTTTATTTCGAATTTATTAAAATATAAAATATGAATATTTATTCTTGAGATTGTTTGTGTGATTTGATGGCATAATCATGTAGATAATTTTCTCCTGGTCATTTTGGTATATTATATGTTAAAAACCGAGTTCAATAACATATAGAAAATTGAGTTTGATTCTCAAATTATTGAAATTAGGGTTTATGTATGATATGAATGTTCTTAATCGAATTTAGGAACTTTTAATTCAGTTAATCTGGGCTTGATTGAATGATACCATCGTGTAGATCGTTTAAAAATGAACTGATTCATACATATATTTGTTACGATGTATTCCTGGAATAAGTTGCCGAAAAAGCTCGAAGCACGCCGACTTTAATGGCGAGTTTCGCCGGAAAACGTAGTCTCGGGGTTATGAGCAAAAATGAATTTTATGTGCTTGTATGAATTAATTATGATTTTTACAAGTTATATCATGGATTAATTTTGTCTGATGAGAAATCGTTTCTCAGAATAATTTTGAATGTTGATCTGGGTTCTACAAGTGTTGTAGATCGCCTGGGTATTTTTTTTCATAATTTTAGGATGTATAGATTTTTTATTATGAATTTTTGAAGTTCTTACAATTAAATTCGTAATTAAATAAATCATATATATATTTATATATAAATTGATTGTTTGTAAGTATACATCTGTATATGTGCTGCTGTGCTGTTGTCTGTTAAAAGTCTGCTGCACGGAAGACAGAGAAGACAGGTGAGTACAACGCACGTTTTCTGAGTAAAGCAGGCGGCGGCTGCTGCGAGAATAAATAAAAAAAAAATAGGGTGTCACGCATTCCATGAATGCGCTACACACCTGTGGCGCATTCACGGAATGCGTTACACCCTTTAATGGCTTAAAAGAGGTGTAACGCATCACCGAATTGCGTTACAGGGCTTGTAACGCGTTCCTGTAATGCGTTATAGCCCGTCTGTTGATTTTAAAATTGATTTTCTGGGAGTTTCGTAACTCCGTTTTGGGCGTGCAATATACCGTTGGATTCGTTTTTCCGAGACGGATCTAATGGAGTGATCAATTTTAGTTTATATAAAAGTTTTGAACTGTTTATATTTCCATGAAGTGTTTTAAAGTTGTTTTTGACTGTTTTAATTGCTTTTAAATGCTTCATGTGATACATAGAGATGTATAATGCTTAGATTAATGTGCTAGATGATATAACATGCCTACCTTGATGTTTATTCATGTTTATATATGTGATATATGCTTAGTTTATCTTGCGATGATAGATTTAGGTGGACTTAAATGAACATAAGGCGTTTGTTAGACAACCTAGTATAGTGAAATTGTTTCATAACCTTAATAACAATATTATGAATACAATCATGAGATTCTTGTGTTTATGAAACACGTAATTGAATATGAATTTTCGATATGAGAGAAAGGATGATTCTGTCAACAACAGATTTCTATCTGTAAGAAAGGGTTATTAAGTGACGTCTCTTGACAATGCTCCACCCGATCTGGGAATCATCTGATTATTGATTATTGATTTGAAATATTTAATTTAAACGGAAGAATTTCATTATAATATGATTATGATTGTAACGTAATATAATCCCTCTAAAATTAAATAATATCAAGTAGTAATTGGCCAATGATACAACGGGCTTGTGTCGGTCATAGCCTTCCAACATGATAGAAAGTAGTTCTTATTTTTGAATCATTGTCGGTTCGTGCTACAGCCGAGGGCTTTGATTTCGAAATAAGAAATACTTGTCTATTACATAGAGATATGTACATTGAATAAGAATATAAAGGTCGGTACGTGCTACAGCCGTGGGCCTTTGGGGACTGATTCAACTGTACAGAATGTTGGGTTAGACTTGACTTAAAATATTGAGTTTGTCGTGCTACAGCCGAGACTCAATTATTCAAGAGGCTAAAGTTTGATTAGGGAATAACATGAGATGTAATTGACAAGAGTTGTCTGCCTATTGAACATTACATGGCGGTACGTGCTACAGCCGGGGTCGTGTAATGGAATGTAGGATCCCTATTCTCACTAGCATTATGAATGCTTAATTTTTCACGTAGGGGCTTGAATAAATTAAGAAAACTAGTGGGAGCCACTTATGAATAAAGACCCGATTCATATAGTGTTTTGAAATGAAATCGAATATTTGCTAAGTGTTGTTATGTGTTTATCATTTACAGATTTACAATATACATTATGTTTTCTGCACTATCACTCAGGAGCATACTAGATGCTCACAAATTGACTGGTCCTAATTATGCTGACTGGCTTCGAAACTTGAGAATTGTTCTCAGGATTGAGAAGCTGGAATACGTGATTGACTCACCTAAGCCTACTGAACCTGCTAGTGATGCACATAATGATGAACATGTTGTGTATCGTAAGTGGATAGATGATGCAAATGTTGCTCAATGCATCATGCTAGCTTCCATGAACATTGAGCTACAGAAGCAACATGAGCATATGGATGCTCACACTATCCTCATGCATCTACAAGAGTTGTATGATGTGGCGGGGAGGACAGCTCGATATGAGATATCGAAGGAGTTGTTCGGTTGTAGGATGTCTGAGGGATCATCTGTGAATGACCATGTACTTAAGATGATCAATTTGATTGAACGTCTTGAACAACTTGGTTTTGCCATGGATGGGGAGCTGAGCCAAGATTTGGTCTTGCAATCGCTTCCGAGTTTGTTCTCGCAGTTTGTTGTGAACTTTCACATGAATAAGTTGGATGTCAGCCTGCCTGAACTCCACAACATGTTGAAGACTGCGGAATCGAATTTTCCCCTAAGAAGAGTTATGTTCTTCTAATTGGTGAAGGTTCCAATCCTAAGAAAAGGAAGAGGAACTCTTCCAAGAAGAAGAAAGTAGGTGAGAAAATGCCGGTTCCACCAAAAGCTGAAGACCCCAAGAGCAAAGTTGTTTGCTTTCACTGTAACAAGGCGGGGCACTGGAAGAGGAACTGCAAGGTTTACCATGCAGAATTGAAGAAGAAGAAGGGTAGTGAGACTACCGTTTCTGATTCAGGTATGTTCATGATAGAAGTGAATATGTCATTTCTACTTGGGTATTAGATACCGCCTGTGGTTCTCGTATCTGCAATTTGTTGCAGGGACCAAAGAGAAGTAGGACTCTTGAGGAAAAGGAGGTGATTCTACTGATGGAAATGGAGCAAGAGTTGCTGCTGTAGATGTAGAATCGTTTCATTTACATAGGCCTACGGGCAAGACTATTGTTTGAAATAATTGTTATTTTGTTCCCTCGATTGTGAGGAATATTATTCCCATGTTAGACTTGGGTGGATTTTTCATTTATTATTGAGAATAATGAATGTTCTATTCTTAGAGATAATATTCTTTATGGACGTGATACTTTAAATAATGGTCTGTATATATGTGACATAATTTACTTCAGATTGAACAAACTAATAAAAGAAAAGGGATGATGAAAATCTCACTTTATAGTGGCACTGCAGTCTCCATTTAGTGGACATGGAGAAAGGGCTGCAGATTTGCTAGGAATGGTACACACAGTTGTATGTGGACCAATGTCTACGCAAGCCATGGGTAGATTTTCATACTTCATTACGTTCATAGATGATAGATCTGGATTCGGATATGTGTTTGATGAAACATAAGTCTGAGGCCTTTGAAAAGTTCAAAGAATATAAGTATGAAGTGGAGAAACAACCAAACATAGTATTATAACTCTTCGATCAGATCGAGGTGGTGAATACTTTAATGGAGTGTTTCTAGATTATCTCAAAGTAAATGGTATAGTCTCCCAGTGGACTCCTCCAGATTAGTATCTGAAAGGAGAAATCGAACTTTGTTAGACATAGTTCGGTCCATGATGAGCTATGCAAATCTTCCAGTATTCCTATGGGGTTATGCATTGGAAACCTCAGCATATTTACTGAATAAGGTGCCTTCCAAAATCTGTTCCTCAAACTTCGTATGAGATATGGAAAGAAAGGAAACCGAGTCTTAAACACGTTAAGATTTGGGGATGTCCAGCTTATGTCAAGAAAGTTGACCCAGATAAGCTGGAATATCGATCCGTAAGATGTAGTTTTGTGGGATATCCTAAAGAGACTTTAGGGTATTACTTTTACACCGATCATCGGGTGTTTGTCTCCAGACATGCTACCTTCTTGGAAAAGGAGTTTATCCTTGAAGGAAACAGTGGGAGCAAAATTGAACTTGATGAAGTTCAAGAAGCACAAACTACTACGGATCAAGAGGAAACACCTGTTCTGACTAAACAACCTTTTGTGGAACAACCCATTCATAGAACAGGGAGAGTGTCTCGCCAACCTGAGAGGTATTATGGCCTTGTCATTGAGAATGACAATGAGTTGTCGATCATTGATGATGACGACCCTATGACCTATAATGAGGCCATGAGTAGTGTTGACTCAGAGAAATGGCATAGTGCCATGAAATCCGGAATGGAATCTATGTATACGGTATACATAAGAATGATTAGAGCAGATGGCCAGGTGGAGACCTTTAAGGCCAGGATTTTGGCAAAAGGATTCAAACAAAGGCAATGGATTGACTTTGATGAAACCTTTTACCTGTAGCCCTGTTAAAATCAGTTCGGATTTTGCTTGCGATTGCTGCTTACTACGACTATGAGATCTGGCAATTAGCCAGATGGTTTTCTTTCCAAGAGAAATGAAAACCTAGTGTGTAAGCTACTGCAAACCATATGTGGTTTAAAGCAAGCTTCTCGAAAGATGGAACATTCGTTTTGATGAGACAATCAAAGAGTTTCATTTTATTAAAAACGCAGATGAACCATGTGTCTACAAAAGGGTTAGTGGGAGCGTGGTAACATTTCTTATATTGTATTGAATTAGAGTTGACACACATAACAACATAGTAGACCCACTCATAAAGCTACTTTATGAAAGTCACTTTGATCGTCATGAAGACAAGATGGGTATTAGATATCAGAGTGATTGGCTTTAGTACAAGTGGGAGATTGAAAGGAATATGTCCTAAGTCCAATCATGTATTAGGATTTAGGAATAACTTTTATGTAATCTGTTTTGATTTCATTGATATTAATAAAAGACTTGTTTTGTTTTTATTACGGGCTCTATCTATTTAAGTGTTTAAATAAGATATACCATAGTTTAGAGTAAAGCTTTTTATGGATTATAATGAGATCATAATAGTGAGACCTAAAAAGATGATAACTCTAAACTTAAATAGTTCCTGGTCATAGGATTACTAACTGATAATTAATAATCCGCAAAGATCAGTACATACTATGCTTGCTTCATTATGAAGGATATCTGTTCTCATAGACATTTGTGTGGTGACACTATAGCTAGTATGTAGGTGCTTATTATAGAATAAGTTCACTGAACATGACTCGCACAGCTGAACAACTGATGGAGTTCACTCACGTGTCAGCAGTTGTTCACATAGTGATAGTTGTACAAGTATCCTTAGACTTGAGGTCATCATAGTCATTTTGTGTACACTGAACTATGCTTTAGTTTAGTTCTTAGTCTCCAGGGACAATTATTAGGGCTCTTCTGGGTATAGGAATTTGTACACGAAGATAGTGTATGATCAATAAAGGATCTACCCCTTCCAGTGAAGGAAGCGAATGTTCAAGGCTGATCCACTTATGCTAGTTCAGGAATCTCTGGCCAGAGTGAATGAAATTAGAAAGGAGTTTCTAATTTGCATAGAACTACGCATAGTAAATGGTAAGCAAGTGATTGAATTAGATAGGCTTGACACGAGATCCATGCCTTGTATTTAATCGGAACATTGTAGGGTAGAAGGAGTTTATTGTACGGTAACTATTCACTGAATAGGTTCTTGGTATTCTAAGCAGTGAATTCATATTATCCGGATAGTCGCGATATGCTGAGAAGTATCCCTCACGATGTAGAATAAATGTGATTAATTAATTAATCATATTTAATAAATTAGAGAATTTATATAAATAATGATAAAATAGTTTTATTATTATTTATTTCTACTACCGGCTTAATATTGAACCTACAGGGTCACACCATAAAAAGAGAATGATTTAATGGTGGAGTAATTAATTAATAATGGCTAATAATTATTTATTTATGAAATAAATAATTAATTGGAAAATTTAATAATTGATTAAATGAGATTTAATTGATTATAAATTAATTAAGAAAAGTTCTTAATATTATTAATTAAAAGATTTAATTTTTGGAAATTAAATCAAGAGAGAGAATTATTTCTAAAGTGTTTAGAAAAAGGATTAATGATTAAAAGGTGTTTTAGTTATTAATGAGAATAATAAATGGGATAATAATAATAATATTTATGGGAAAATTTCAGCTGAAAATTTTGCCTATAAATACACTATTATAGACCCTAATTTTATTCCAACCTCGAAACCCGAAAACCCAAAAAGTTTGGAAAACCCAATTCTCTCCACCTCCTTCCTCCTCCTTAACATCGTTTTCTTGGTAGATACCGATGGAGTGCTTCACACTTGAGGAACAACTGCTAAGGATCTCTGATCGTTGTCTCCGAATTATTTTAAAGGTTAAATTCGATCCCTCGAATTTTTATTCATGATTTATATGCTTTTATTTGGATTTTATATGTGTAAGAGTGTTTTGCCATGCCCCCGCTGCGTTTAAAATCCAACATAAGTAAGTTGGCTTCACCGCCATACGTTTAGCAGATTCATAGGGTATTTATATGTGTATACTCAGGAAGAGTAATTTAGCTCCATTATATATAAAATGGAGACTCGAGTTGAGTTATATGAGCAACAGATAGAATATGATGTCAGCGAGAAGTTGTTAGGTAATGGTTGATGATGCGAGTAAAAGTTTATGAAAAGTTGTAAGGTTGAGGAATCAACCCGAGAAAATGAGAGTAAGATACTTAAAGGTATCACTATCGGATCCTTAGAGTGATTCTGAGGACAGAATCCTTTTAAGGGGGGAAGGATGTAACATTCGGGATATCGCGTGTAATTATTTTTATCAATAAATAATTTTTATATGATTATTATGTGATTTTTGGTGAATTATCTGATGATTGGTGTGGATATGTGGATGCTTATATGTGGTAAAGTTTAAGTATGTTAATTTTATTATGACCAGAATAAAATATAGATAATTACGGTATTTTTCTCATAATTTTTGGACTGTTATATGATTTTATATTGATTTATGAATTTATTAATTATTTTCTGAATAATTACAAATTATTTTATAAAGTTGGGAACCATCCGACTTCAACCGTTTTTACGTTTTTACAACCCGAAACTCTTCCGAAAACTCCTTCCTAACCGAATCTGGTAATTCCAGACATTTTCCGTGTTTTGACTTTTTTAAATCCGGATTACGGTTTGACCCGCGCGTGGCCCGACGCAAGATTTTTGATACGATAATCATTTCGGTGAATAAAACAAACCCCGTATTCTCGAAAGACGGGATATTATTACGTTATTTTCATATATAGTGTTTTATAAGAAACCCAGTTTGGATAATTATCCAATACGGATATCAAATCGGATCATTTTTGCAGTTACTTAGCGGCTAAGTTACTAATTTAACGATCCAAAACGAACCAATATTCCAAAAATATATATAGCCCTTTTATTATTTCATTTTATTCGTGTAATTATAATCAGTCAGTAAAACCCCGTAAAATACATAGAAAATGTCGAATTAATATCGCGTTCTTGAGAATCAAACGTACGAACGAAGGCGTTATCGAACTCCGATTCGGGTGTGCAACATATCAAATCGAAGCTCTCGAAAATTACTTTCTGATTTAATCAACCATTTCAGTGCAGAAATCAAGGTATTTTTCTTATTAAATTGTTTTATTTTGAATTTATTAAAATATAAAATATGAATTTTTGTTCTTGAGATTGTTTGTGTGATTTGATGGCATAATCATGTAGATAATTTTCTCCTGGTCATTTTGGTATATTATATATTAAAAACCGAGTTCAATAACATATAGAAAATTGAGTTTGATTCTCAAATTATTGAAATTAGGGTTTATGTATGATATGAATGTTCTTAATCGAATTTAGAAACTTTTAATTCAGTTAATCTGGGCTTGATTGAATGATACCATCGTGTAGATCGTTTAAAAATGAATTGATTCATACATATATTTGTTACGATGGATTCCTGGAATAAGTTGCCGAAAAAGATCGAAGCACGTCGACTTTAATGGTGAGTTTCGCCGGAAAACGTAGTCTCGGGGTTATGAGCAAAAATGAATAACAGTTTCGAATTGCTGCCATGATCAGGATGTTGTTGATGCAATGATTCAAATCAAATGTTTCGTGACTCGCCACGAATTCGCTAGCCGGAAAACCGGCCGTCGCCGGAATCTAGAAACAGGGGTGGCCGGGTTTCGATGTTCTTGATTGACCCGTTCGGGTCGGTCTTGGACCCGAAATAAATCCGGTTTTGATCTAATTATCTCAAAAACATTTCTGAAAATTATGTTTTTACAGTTTGACCCCCAAAACTACTGAAATTTTGCAAATAAAGGATCCCTGTTTTAAAATTTACAGAAAATGGATTTCTGTTTTAAAATAATTTGCTTATTATTTTTAAAAATCAGAAAAATTAGTTATTTAATTATTTTAAATTTAGAAAATTATTTTATTTATTTATTTATTCAAAAATAAATCAAAATTATTTTATTAATTAATTTATAATTAATTAATTGATTAATTAATTTAATTAATTATTAAATTTTTTTAATTAATTTAATAATTTGATTTAATTATTTAAAATTGATTTAAAAATTCTGAAAAATAGTTTTGAGCTTTAGAATATTATTGTAAATTATTTTCAAGGCTCGACAATCATTATAAAATTATTTTAAAGCCAAATTTGGGTGTTCGAACCCTATTAATTAATTATAAAATGATTCAGAGTCCAATTTTAAATTCTGAAAAATGTTCAAAAGTTCGTAATAAATACCTGGAAAATCATTTTTAACCCCGAATCTTCTTTGAAAAATTATTTTGATCAAATACCTTACGTGTTATGTGCTACGTGTTCACTGATTGATGCGTTATATGCCTATATGGTTATGGTTTGACTGTTTTATTCATAACTTTCAATCCGTACGTCGGATTTGGGTAAAACGAATGGTAGATAAAAACTTATGACGTCTATGTGATGATTAGAATAATACGAGTATGAATAATTGATAGATACTTGTTATGCCTAGCAGAGTCAGTAAGACATAGAAAAGGAAACCAGTGATCCATAAATAGAATCGAAACGTCGAAAGACAAGGCAAGTGATTGATACATAGAAGAAAGGCATAGAAAGAGAAGGAAAGTGGTTGATGAGTAAAACTATTAGATGACTACAAGTAAAGTGGAAATCTTCGGTGATAAGGCAAGTACTTCTGAACCTTTTTCAAGATATATTGCAAATATTTTCGAACTGTTTCATATTATGTCGCTATTATTCAAAATAACTCATGTTTATACTGCAAGCACTTTAAACTATTTTTTTTGCTAAATCACTTTAAACTATTTAACGTTGAACCCTGATTCTTATTGATCTTGAGCCATAAGCCTTATTCTTCATAAACCATTGATTGTTGAATTCTCAGATACGAGCCAAATACATATGATACTACTCCACACATACATATCTACCATATACTGATTCCTGATATTAAATTGCTTGACATACCAACCCTTATTGCTGGTTTAACGAAAGACCAATCCTTGTAACCCTTGAACCCTTGGTCTTCTACTTTCTGATGCTTTCCTTGCTTGAAATCCAATCTTTTTGAATTCCTTGTTATACCCTCATGGTATTGTGAATCACCCTATATTTCAAGATAAATGTTGCTTATGATTCAGCTTATTGAATTACATTGGTTATCATATTGAATTGTTCTAGAATTGGATGGTTTTATAAATGTGGACCAGATTCGTGGTCATAATAGGCCAATGTGTGCCTTGGATCCACTATATAGAGCAAAGTTGGGAGTCTTGCTCGGGGTTAGTGCGTGACTGATCAGCAGCCTAACCTTGTTTTTTTTAAAATGAAAAGAGAATATCGAATTCTAATCATTGCTTATTCAGAAACCTGATTCTTATGAATCATTTCAATTAGTGATTGTTTAACCTCAGTTGCTGCTATTATTACTTGCTGAGCTAGTAAGCTCACTCTTGCAAAATTTTTATGTTTTCAACTGTATGGCAAGGAAATTATTGGTAACGAGGATTCCCTGTCTAGTGTGCGAGCTAGGATTTCCGTTTAAGTTGGATCGAGCTAGTAGGAGCTTACTTTTATAGCTGAGTTGTGTAAGATTGTAAGTACGATATCCTTAGCCATTGTAAGTTGAATTAGTTGGTTTCTATTATGATGTAATAAAAGTTAAGGTGGTGGCTTGTTTTCATACTTTAACCTGTTGCGATCCGTGGTTGTGTAAAAGGGTCAAATCTTATAATACTTTATATACAGGTTTAAATATTGTGGTGTATGTTGTGAGCCCCAAACTTCTGACCCGGGATTGGAGGGCGTCACAACAGCACCACCGATTCTTCTAGTATGGGGGGTGTGAGGCCCAAGTTTGCTACTCCAGAGGCTGAGGCAGAGTATACGAGGCTGCTTTCGAAGCCCATAGCTAAGGAGCAAGATTTTCTGCCATCAGGGAGGGATGGTAAGTTTCTTGAGATAATTGTGGAGATGGGTTGGATTGCTTTTTGCGAGGCATCCGCTGCTGTGCTCATGAGTGTTAGTTCATATAGTTGCATATTTTCCATGTAGTTTTTTATTATTATTTTGCATGTTAGTATACTGCATGTAGTTGCATGTGCATTATAACATGATCCCTTAAGTTTACTTTCCCGATTGATTTGTGTTATTGATTCTAGTGTAGTGATGTCGTATATAGTGATGTTAAGTCCTATCGAGTTGATTTGCATGCTAGAAGCAATAAAAATTTCACTAAGTCTTATAGGTAGCTTGATTGCTAGATCATGATCATGGTTTGTTTGTTTGTCAAGGTTTAATCACGTGTTTATAGTTAGAATGTATGATATTCTCTTAACGATAAATAACATGGATATTTAAAAAAATTAGAGGAAAACATTGGATTTCATTGCTAGTTGTTTTGGCTAGGTGCCAAATGGCTAGTAGCCGGCTCATATTTATATGAGTAGTCTAGGGTTGAACGAGATGGAGCGAAACACACTCATTCAGAAATTGTTGAAAAAAATATGAGAAAAAAATGAAAAAATAGAAAAGAAAAAAGAAAAGAAAAAATGTGTGTTGATGCATAATTATTCACGAGTGGGCTCTTTAATACTCGAGTTATTAATTTCTTAGGGGACTTTGTGCCTAGTGACCTAAGGCTTTTATAGTCTAGGATCCGCTAACCTAACGCTCGTTACATGGGTATTATTGTATAAGTCTTTTGTGGACCTCATTTATTGCACGATCAAATAAGCATATTTGTGTTGTTATGTGTTATGAATAAAAGCATGAATCCATGTATAGCTCCGATATAAAAATTGAAGTGTTAGTTATTTTGAGTTTAGCGTTTATTCTATTTATAACCTTGTGATTGCCTTGATGAGTAGTGAGTCATGATTATTGATCTAGTGGCGATAGTATATCTGTTAAGCACTTGCACACACGCACGTTTCTGGCTTGTGAGTTGATTGTGAGACTTGATTGATCTTTATGCGAATAACTGCATTTGTTGAGATGTTGCTCGTTGATTGGTTTAGTTATTCTGAGGGGATCATTTGCATTCATGCATTTTTTATTTCTTGTTCTTTGAGTCTGTTAGGTCACACACACTGTAGAGGGGGTGAATACAGTGTATAATACAATCAAATCGAACTTTAATATATTAAGTAACATAAAACAAACTTTATTGAAACAATAAACTCTGTTACAGTATGGAACTGTTACCTCCCAGTGATGAACAAATATCACGAGAGCTGCTATGGTTACAATGAATAATCTTCTCGAATATATTAACACTTTTAGTGTAAACCCTATGTCTGTGTTTATATACTACACAGTTACAAGATAATTGCTAATTGATATGGAATATAATTCTGCTTCCTAAAATATATCAATCAGATATCTTTTCTTCCAAGTATTCCATTCTTCACAGAATTCCTTCTTCATGCATATCTCTTCTTATGTTTATCTCGATCTTCTTTCCTTTAATCAGCTACTGTCCTTTCTTTGATCATCCTTCAGCACTTAAGTTCTGATATCTAACTTCTGATGATTATCTCCTGATAATATAAGTACTGATATCCTTAAGTCCTGACTTCCAGTATAAGTACTGATCAACAGTTAAGTACTGTTATGTCCTGTTAAGTAAGATCTGAAATCTAAACATAAATTATATTAGCCATGACATTATCAAATATATCTAACAATCTCCCCCAACTTGTAAATTAGAATAATATACAAGTTTAACAGATATTTGATGATGTCAAAAACATTAAGTACAAATGCATGAGAATTAGACTAGATAACTACAACTTACAGTCCTTAAAGCTTTACCAATATTCAACTTCTGATAACAACTTCAGTCTGTACAAATATCAGAATTTAAGCAGTTGTAGATCTTCGACTTCGCTTCATCATCTGATCTCTCTGATGTCAGGAGTTGTTCTGAGATAGTTCTTCAACAAACATTTCTCAGCATATCTGAGTTCATCAATCATTCTCCTTTTGGTATCTTTAAGCTCTGCAGTATCTTCACCAGTTTGAAAGATTGCAGCTCTGAGATCATTGATCTTTGCTTTTCTCAACTCCTGATCTAGTCTTATGACATAGGCTTTGTCAGACTCCAGATTGAATTCAAGTCCCTTAATACCAAGATATGTTCTGATCTGTGCAGTATTAGGCTTCATATCAACAATATCACCATTGTGATCTCTGTACTTTGGAACATATGTGCTGTCAGACTTAACAGAATAAAGCCTTTTCTGTCTCTGAATCTGTTCTTTTAAGTAGTTTACAACAGTCCCTGTTATTCTGTCATCCACTTGAAGTAAGAAAAGTACATGCTCCAATTCTTCAAAATACTTCAATGGAATGGCATTTTGTCTTATATGATAAACCCTACCATCTGTCATGAAATACAACATGATGTATTCTTTCAAGTAGGTATGGTAAACCATCTGTACAGATTCCAGTTGATTCAATCTCTCAGGAGTTGCTCCAATACCTGGTTCACTCAAGGAAGTTGGATCATTGGTAGTGTTGTGTACTCTTCTTTCATCAGCACTTCCCAATCCAGTTTTATCTCTTGCTTCCTTTCCAGTAACTACTCTAGCTTCAAAACCACTTGCAGTAGTCTTCAAAGATTGAGTCTATTTTGCTTTAGTGAATCCTGGTAGGAGTGTCTTTGATCTATCTTCTGATATCAAGTTAACTTGAGCTATATCAGAGATTACTTGCTTCTTCTGAATATCAGAACTTACAATTTCTTGACTCTGAACAACTTGAGCCATGTCAGAGGTTGTTTTAAGAACTTTTCTTGAAGTCAGAGCAAGATCATCCTTTTCATCAGTAATTTCTTTGTCCTCAGGAGGTACATAAACCTTGATAGGTTCACCAACCTTTTCTTTACCCTTGGATCTTGGATCTATCTGTGGTTGTGATCTAGCCAATGTTGCTTCAGTATATGTCCTTTCTTTGATCACAATGCCTTTGAGTTTTGGAAGTGGCTTTTTACCAGAAGCTTCAGATTTAGATGAGACTTTCTCTGATTTAAGTCTGGCTTCTTCTTCCTTTAAACTCTCCAAGTCCATTCCTAGATTTTCCTGAAGAAATAACTGTCTTGACATTTCCTCATCAAGATCTAGAAGTTCATCAGAACTTATCCTTTTACCAGCAGCAGAACTTATTCTTTTCCCAGTATCAGAACTTGTCCTGTGACTAGCTTGTCTTGATGTGAATCCTCTACCTTGACTATGACCTCTACCCATTCCAGAGCTTCCTTGATTATCTTTTTCATTATCCTTTCCTGTCAGTGTCTTGTCAGTCTTGCATTTGGACTTAATCACTTTCTCCCCCTTTTTGGCATTAGCAGGTAGTAGAAGAGAGATAAGCAATTCCACTGAGGATTGGATTTCAGTTAGTTGTGATTGCTGAGAAGCTTGATTTTTCAGAATTTCATCAATCTGAGCTTGTTGATGATCTTGAGTCTTCTCAATATAAGCAATCCTGTCAATGGTAGGTTGGAAGAACTTTTTCTTATCAATTTTCCAAACTTGTTCCTGTTTGATAAAGTTCTCCTGAATCTTGTGTAGCTCTGCATGAGTAGTTGAATGAAGACCTTGTAAATGTTTAGTACTCAATACAGTGACTCTAAGCTGAGTTTTGAAATCATCAGAATTTAACATTTCATCAGCTTTAGTCAAGTGCTCAGCAAGATGCTTGTCAGTTGGAACACATGAAACTGAGTTCCATTCCTTAGTCCACTCCTGACCTGCACGAGTTTCACTCCAAGGTACTGGTGCTTCTCAGGTAACAAACTTCTTAACCAGTTCAGACTTAGGAAGAGTCTGTTGAGGAGTAAGTCCTGAAGGACATGCTTCATCAGCATCTACAGTTGGAGCAGCATCACCAGTATCTCCAGCATTTACAGCATCAGAACTTAAAGAATCAGTATCTTCTGATAAGACAACAGTGTGAGTAGCAATGGAGGCTTCAGCATCCTCTAATTGCTGATCTTGTTCTAAGTTCTGATCAACAGCCATATCCTGATGCTCACCTAAATTCTGATCATCAGCATCTTGATGCAGAGAAGGTGTTGTTGATAACTCTGGAGTTTGAACAGCATCAGTAACAGGTGTTGTGGAAGGAATATTTGTTGTTGGAGCTTCTAAGAGAATTACTGCAGGCACAACCAAGTTTTGAACATCAATATCAGCACTTGTGCCTGGATCAACAGAAGACACAGAAGGTGTGTTAGCCTTTTCAGAAACAGCTTCCTGAGATGGAGTTGATGGAGAAGAAGTGACTGGAGCAAATTCCTTGTCTTGTGAGATCAGAGATTCCTGATCCCCTTCCTTAGCTGCTTCCTCTTCATCATCTGAAACTGGCCTTTTTGCCCTCTATTTCTTGTATCTCTTTGTTGATTTGGATTCCTTGGGAGTTTCAGGAACTGTCATTCTTCTAAGCCATTTGAGAAGCCTAGATCCCCCAATTCCAGAATCCTTCTGAGAAGTCACTTTCTTAGCTTCACCTACAACAGGTTCTGAAGAAGGAACCTGTTCCTCAGTATCAGATTCATCTCTCAGTACAGTCCTCCTCCTCTTTTGAGGTGTTTGAGGAATAGTTGTTGTCCTCTTTAGCTTGGAGGATGAGGGTTGAACAGTCTGTGAAGTAGAGAGATAGGATTTGAGATAAGTCCTGAGGGTAGGTTGAGTAGTATGAGTGGTAGTTGCTGAGGATGATGGTTTTTGGGTGTTTGTGGTTGGTTGGACATCAGAGTAAACAGATCTATAAGTATCATGATCAGCATTTACTAGGATCTGTTTTACAGACTGAGGAATCTGTAATGGTCTAACCACTTTTTTCTTAGTATCAGCATTTACCAGATCATTAAAATATCATTTTGCAACTCTAAAAGGTGGGGTTGAGGAACTGACTAATTGAGGTTCATCAGTACAAAAAGTATATATAAGTTGACAGAATCTAGCAAAATAGACAATATTTCTATCCTCTGTCATCCTATCCCCAATAAAACCAATTATTCCAGTTGCAAAATCAAAATGAGTTTGATGGATAATATCATACCCTATGTGCTGACTCAGAATTGGGATAGCATCAAAATTCGAACATTTGTTCCCAAAAGCTTTGGTGATGCAGTCAAAGAAAAAACTCCATTCTCTTCTGATATTAGCCCTTTTTAACTGCCCAAGCTTTGCCAAACCCTTTTCATATCCCAAATTAGCCATTAACTCCTGAAGTGCTGATTCCTCTGGAGTTGAAAAAGTACAATTTTCTGGGAGATGTAGAGCTTTGCTTATTGTACCAAGAGTGACTGCATAAGATGAATCACCCACTTCAAAAACAATACTGGGAGTGCCATGTTTACCACCATCATCAAAGTGCTCAGTCCGCCAAAACGTCAGAACTTGTTGACTCGAAAAGACTTCAGGCTGAGTTAATGCATACCCAATCTCACTGTGTGCAAGAAGATCTTGCACAAAATGCAATTCAGATGGAGCTGTAGCATGATCAAGAATTGCAGCATAGTTGTTTGGAACAAACTTAGCTCCATCAATGATTAAATCCTTAGGTGCCATGTGAAAAATTGAGATTCAAAAGTGCCTATTAGGTGTTTGATAAGATGTCTGTATGAAAAACCAACGTGAGAAGAAAGAGAGTAAAAGTAAGTAAAGAGAAAAAAAATACGAAGAAAATAAAGGATTAAAGAAATCCTCTCTCTGTTGTACATATACTCTGAACAAAAATGTTACCGTTGGACACCTGTCAGACATGCAGTAATAACGGATAGTTACTGGGCTCGAGAAAACAGGAATCATTACTTACTCAGTTGCCTGTTTTCAAGGAAAAACCGTTCCACTTACCCAGATATTCCATTAATCAAGGTGAAACAGTTTTAATTCAAAATTGAAACCGTTCCCACTGAGTTAATTATTTTTCACTGCATCATTAATATTCGGAAAGTAAATCACGTAAAAATGACCAAGATAAATGAGATGAGTAAGTGTTGATAAAAAAATCAGAACTTAAATTAAAACAGAATTTATATGGTCATCAGAATATCAATCAGGATTTAGCAATGCATTACCAAATATCTTAGAGACAAAATCTTGAAGCAAACACAAATTTCATTAATATATCAAGAGAATACATTTATGAAATTGAAATTACATCAGTACTTATACAAGATTTCCCTAAGCTACGAAACCTAACATCAACAGCCTTAGTCCTAGCTAAGAAGCCTGACTAAGCTGATGATGAAGAAAAACAGGAAGAAGACAAGATTAAATCATTTCTTCTTCTTCCTACTCTTGACAAACAGAATGGCGAGTCTGATGATTCGCTCTTGCTGGCGGAGAGCTGCCAGTCTTTCCTCCTCCATTCGCTCCAGATGGCGATGGTAATCCATATAGAAGAACAGGAGGTGGGTCAGTACCTCCTGTGGACAGAGTCCTATATCTCCTCAGGAATGGCCGTGACGTGCCATTCCTACTGCCATTCGGCACAGTGTAGCTCCATATTGAAGTTTTGGTAGTTCAAAAACATGTTGAATCTGACCATTGTGTTTTTGAAAGAAAAAGTATGAAGGTAAGTGTGTAAGAAAGAATTTGATGGGAAGGCTGATGTGAAGTGGCTGCTTATATAGGCAAGAGAATGCCAGGAGACGTAAAAGTATTTAATGCTGACAGGTAGAATTAATTCTATCTTGTCTCCCTAGACTTTGAAAAAGAATAACATTCATTGGAAAGAGGAAACATGGTTTAAAGCGCACAAGAAACAAGTAACAGTGGACTGTTCAAGTACAAATACCATTAACCCTAACCATAGTGACTATTAATCTTCCACTTCAACATATTCAAATATTAACTGAGACTGTTATCAAATTTTATTCACAGATAAGTCAAGTAAAACATTAGACTGTAATATCAGAACTTAGACTTATATCAGAACTTAACAGTCATCAGAACATAATTTCTTAACTCGAAAAAGGAATGCCTATCTAAGTAAGTTCTTATACAAGTTCTGAGTTATACTCTTCAGAACTTAATCATCAGAATATGCAACCAGAGCTTGTCCTCAGAATTTGTGCAATAATGACACAATGACTGTTTATCTAAAATAACATAGACCACCACAGAAATTTTCATCATTCAGATGGAGTGATTAGTGTGTGCATTAAGCTAAATAACAGACAAAGAGTAAAGTCTGATTCACTTCAGTACATCTTAGAAATAAGGCATAACTAAAATTTTGCTAAAGAACTGTCATTGTCCTGAAACCTATTGATGAATGAGTTCATGCTTGAGTCCACCTCAACTGTTTTGTGCTAATTTTATGCATCTTTTGAAATTCTATTTTACAGTGGCTTCTCAGTGTAAGTGAGTCACGACTGCTTATCAGAATTTATGCTATTATCAGAGTATTTCTCCAGTAATCATAGAGTGTGAAAAGTCACCAAGAAAATTTGCTTTTCTAATGCATATTTACTTAATACCAGCAATGCACTTGGGTCGTCCCTTCCACATTTTTACTCTAGATCTCAAAGGAGTACCTGATTTTATTCTTTGATCTTTTTGCTTTTTCTTTTGATAAGTGAGGTTTATCAGCACTTAGTACAATCAGCAGTTTTACTAGTATCAGAACTTAACAGATGAGTAACATTATTCTAATTTGTGACTTAGTAATAAGATAAACAAAGTAAACTCAACTAAGCTCAATTATCAGAATTTGCTAGTGTCATAAGATTTCCACTGAAATAATTACTTCTTACATGGAATCATTTGTTTATTGAAGACTACCAGGTCAGTATCTAGCACAGTTATCCTCATAGGATCGAATAGTTACTTGAACAGACATATCACTTATCAGAGTTTGGAAACATATATCAGACAATAATCAGTACTTAAACGTGTATTTCAATTAAGCACAGAATAAACAAAGAGATTACATTCTGTAAATACTGATCATAAAGTCTGATGCATCAGAACAAAACTAGACAGATTTAGAAAAAGAACCCGAGACCATTCCAAGTTCATTTACCAATCTTGTAAAAGTGGCTTCACATAGTAGTTTTGTGAAGATATCTGCTAGTTGTTGATCTGTTGGAACAAAGTGCAATTCCACTGTACCTTCATCCATATGTTCCCTTATGAAGTGGTACCTGATGCTGATGTGCTTTGTCATAGAGTGTTGAACTGGATTACCTGTCATAGCAATAGCACTTTGATTATCACAGTAAATAGGGATTTTAAAATATGTTAACCCATAATCCAGTAACTGATTCTTCATCCAAAGAATCTGTGCACAACAGCTTCCTACAGCAATATACTCTGCTTCTGCAGTTGATGTGGAAATTGACTTTTATTTCTTGCTGTACCAAGAAACCAATCTGCCTCCAAGAAATTGGCAGCTTCCACTTGTGCTTTTCCTGTCAATTTTGCAACCTGCAAAATCTGCATCTGAGTAACCTATTAGTTTAAAATCTAATTCTCTAGGATACCATAATTCCAGAGCAGCTGTTCCTTTAAGATACTTAAAGATTCTTTTCACAGTTGTTAAGTGAGGTTCTCTTGGATCTGCTTGAAATCTTGCACAAAGACAGGTAGCATACATGATATCAGGTCTACTAGCAGTTAGATAGAGTAGAGAGACAATCATACCTCTGTAGTCAGTAATATCTACTGATTTACCGGTATCCTTATCCAGTTTTGTTGCAGTGGCCATAGGAGTGGATGCACTTGAACAATCTTGCATTCCAAATTTCTTCAGCAAGTTTCTGGTGTACTTGGTTTGACAAATAAAAGTGCCTTCTTCATTCTGCTTGACTTGAAGGCCCAGAAAATAGCTAAGTTCCCCCATCATACTCATCTGATATCTTGACTGCATTAGTTTGGCAAACTTCTTGCAAAGTTTGTCATTTGTAGACCCAAAAATGATATCATCAACATAAATCTGAACCAGAAGTAAGTCCTTTCCATGGTTGAGGTAGAACAATGTTTTGTCTATTGTTCCTCTGTTGAATCCACTTTCCAGAAGAAACTGACTTAAAGTCTCATACCATGCTCTAGGAGCTTGCTTAAGTCCATAAAGTGCTTTATCAAGCCTGTAGACATAATCTGGATGTTTGGTATCTACAAAGCCTGGAGGTTGTCCAACATATACCTCCTCCTCCAATTCTCCATTGAGAAAAACACTTTTCACATCCATTTTAAAGACAGTAAACTTTTTGTGAGCAGCATAAGCCAAAAATATCCTTATGGCTTCTAACCTAGCAACTTGTGCAAATGTTTCATCATAATCAATTCCCTCCTGTTGAGAATATCCTTTTGCAACCAGCCTTGCCTTATTCCTTGTAATTATGCCATCACTGTCAGTTTTGTTTCTGAATACCCACTTTGTACCAACAACAGATCTATTCTTTGGTCTTGGCACTAGGGTCCAGACTTTGTTTCTTTCAAATTCATTTAACTCTTCCTGCATTGCTTGCACCCAATCAGCATCTTGAAGAGCTTCTTCCATTTTCTTTAGCTCAGTCTGAGAGAGAAAAGAATTTTAGAGACATTCATTTGAAGTACCTGTTCTAGTTCTAACACCTGCATCAGGATTTCCAATTATCAAATCAGGTGTATGTGATTTTGTCCACTTCCTTACAGATGGAAGGTTTTCTCTAGAACTGGATGCTCCCCCATGATCCATGCTATCTTCATTTTCATTTTCTGATGCTCCCCCTGAAACTATGCTCTCTGAGTTGGATTCTTCAGTATTTAGATTTTCAGCACTATCAGAACTTGGCTTATCAGAACTTGACAAATCAGAACTTGAAGAGCCAGATGCATGTTCTGATGTTTCTTGAGATGTGGTAGGATCTTGAGTATGCTCCCCCTGCATATGTGCATCTTCTTTTGACGTAGTCACCACAGTTTCAATAACATCAGAGTTTAATCCATCAGAGTTTACAGTATCAGGAGTTAGACTCTCAGGATTTTCAGTATCAGAATTTGAGTCTTCATTTTCAAATCTCAGCTGATCATGGTCAATGAAATCTTCAAGACCAGTAATCTTTTTGTCATCAAAAGAGACATTGATAGATTCCATGACCACTTTTGTTCTCAAATTATAGACTCTGAAGGCTTTTGTGGAAGGTGGATATCCAACAAAGATTCCTTCATCAGCTTTTAGATCAAACTTTGATAGCTGTTTAGGATGAGTCTTGAGAACAAAACACTTGCATCCAAATACATGAAAATATTTCAGATTTGGCTTCTTTTTCTTCACCATCTCATATGGTGTTTTTCCATGCTTGTTAATGAGTGTTGCATTTTGAGTAAAACAAGCAGTCTGCACAACTTCAGCCCAGAAATAGGTTGGAAGCTTTGCTTCTTCAAGCATTGTACGTGCAGCTTCAATGAGAGTTCTATTCTTCCTTTCAACAACTCCATTTTGCTGTGGAGTTCCAGGAGCAGAAAATTCATGCTTTATTCCATGGTTTTTGCAGAACTCTTCCATTATCAAATTCTTGAACTCAGTGCCATTATCACTCCTTAAAATTTTCACAGAATCTTTGACCATTTTATCTAGCTGTTTGACATGATCAATCAAGATAGATGCAGTTTCACTTTTTGTGTGCAAGAAATACACCCATGTGTATCTGGTGAACTCATCCACTATGACCAACGCATACTTCTTCTTTGCAATAGACATGACATTTACTGGACCAAATAGATCAACATGTAGTAGATGATAAGGCTCAAGAATTGATGATTCAGTCTTGCTCTTGAATGAAGATTTTCTTTGTTTGGCTTTCTGACAGGAATCACAAAGACCATCAGGAGCAAATACTGACTTTGGCAGTCCTCTCACAAGATTTTTCTTGACCAGTTCATTTATATTGTTGAAATTTAAATGAGAGAGTTTCTTATGCCAATTCCAGCTTTCTTCAATTGATGCTCTACTCATCAGACAGATTGCAAAACCATCAGTACTTGTTGAAAGCTTAGCTTCATAAATGTTACCATGCCTGTATCCTTCAAGAACAACTTTGCCTTTAGATTTACTCACAATTTCACAGTGTTCTTCAAAGAAATCAACATGATAACCTCTGTCACAGATTTGACTTATACTCAGTAGGTTGTGTTTAAGTCCTGAGACCAGAGCTACTTCTTTAATTATGACATTTCCAAGATTGATATTGCCATATCCCAATGTTTTTCCAATGTTGCCATCTCCATAAGAAACACTTGGGCCAGCTTTCTCCACAAAGTCTGATAGCAGGGCCTTATTTCCAGTCATATGTCCTGAACATCCACTGTCCAGAACTAGAATATTTTTTCTGTTGCCCTGCAATCATAAAGACCACTAATTATTTGTTTTAAGGACCCATACTTGCTTGGATCCTTTGGCCTTATTAAGTTTGTTAACATTTACAGCGGATTTAGCATCAGAGTTTATGTTAACATTTTTCTTATCAGAACTTACACTATCAGACTTTGAATCAGAATTTACACTAGAAGGAACAATGGAAACTTTCTTCGAAGAAGGTTTTATTTGATAATAATCATAGTATAAGCTATGATATTCCTTACAAGTATAAATGGAATGCCATAAACTACCACAATGAAAACAAGAATTTTGTGGTTTGTATCTAACAGACTGACTCTTAACTCCTGATATTGAAGGTAAGGAGTTAATATTCTTATTCTTCCTGCAAAAAGAAGCTAGATGGTTAGAACTTCCACAGTTATGACATGTTTTCCTAGGAGCATCAGGAACAGGTTTATAATTATTGCTTTTATTCTCACCTTCCTTTCCATTCCTACTTTTCCTAGGTGATTTTACCTTGTTTGCATTCTTAACATCTTTCAGCTTATGCTTAAGCTGCTTCTTTGTCATTAAGCCTATGTTCACTTCAGCTATCTTTTCCTGTTTTAGTTTGTCAGAAGTTAATTCCTTTGTAACTTCTGATTTCTCATTTTCAGACTTTACAGTTACAAACTTAACAGGTTTTAACTTTGGCTTTTGCTTATCAACAGGCTTAATTTCTTTAGTTCTTTTATCATTCTTATCTTCCCCATAACCTAAGCCCTCTTTCCAGTTTCCACTACTGAGCAAATTTTGAGTTGTTTTGCCAGAGTTGTCCAAGTCCTGATAATCTCTCTTTCCTTTTCTAACTCAGTTTTTAGAGATTCATTCATTTTTAGCACTTCATCCCTAACATAAAAAGCATCATCTCTATCCTTCTGAGTTTGATGGAACATGACTAACTCTTTTTCTAAGAAATCATTTCTTTTCTTAAATGCAAGATTTTCAGAAGTTAATCTTTCACATGTTAAAGTTTGATCTCTATAACTAACAAACATGGTTTTAAGATATCTTCTCAACTCATTAATATCATCAGTATGAAAGCATAAGTAGTCTGAGGTACCTTTGTTTCAGCAGCTTCAGAACCGCTCTCAGCACTTTCTTTATCAGCATTTGCCATCAATGCATAGTTTTCCTCACTTTCAGAGTCTGAGGTGTCTGTCCAACTTTTCTGCTTTGTGACAAGAGCCTTGACTTTGTCACCCTTTACCTTCTTGCAATCAGGAGATATGTGGCCTTTCTCACCACAGTTATAATATTTAACATTGGTGTAATCTCCTCTGTCAGACTTTCCTCCTCTGCCTTCAGATCTTCTGAAATTCTTCTTATCAGAACTTATGCCTTTCCTGGAAAACTTCTTTCCCTTCCTGAACTTCCTGTATGCAATCTTTGTGATTCCTTTCACCATAAGAGCACACAGCTTCATCATCTCCTCATCAGCATCAGTCTCAGGCAAGCTTTCAGAATCTGAGTCATCATCATTTTCAGAACTTGATGACTCAGTTTCAGACTTTATGACAAGAGCTTTACCCTTGTCTTTCCTTGAGGAAGCTGCTTTGGGGAATTCTTCTTCAGCCTTAAGAGCAACTGTCCTTGACTTTCCTCCTTTCCTCTTGCTTCTTTGTTCCATCTCAAGCTCATGAGTCTTGAGCATACCATAGATTTCGTCAAGAGTTGTTTCATCAAGATTATAGTTGTCTCTTATTGTCGTTGCCTTCAAATCCCAGCATTCAGGAAGAGCTAACAGGAACTTAAGGTTTGAATCTTCAAGATCATACTCTTTATTAATCAATGACAAATCATTCAAAAGTTTGACAAATCTATCATATAAATCATTCAATGACTCATTAGTCTTTGAGTCAAAGTGTTCATACTCTTGAGTGAGTATTGTCTTCCTGTTCTTCTTAATTGTCTCCGTTCCCTGACACCTTGTTTCCAGAGCATCCCATATCTCCTTAGCAGTCTTGCAGTTGATTACCCTGTTTGACATTACATTATCAATGGCACTATGCAGTAAGTGTCGTACCTTGGCATCCTTAGCAATTGATGCTATATCTTCAGCAGTATAATCACTCTTCTCCTTTCGTACGGTCTTTGCTGCTTCACCTGCAACTGCAACAACGAGCTTGGTTGGTTTGTAAGGGCCTTCCTTGATTCTATCAAGGTATTCTGGATCTGTTGCTTTCAGGAACATGGTCATCCTTACCTTCCATATGGGATATTCAGATGGTCTCAGTATGAGAACCCTGATAGTCTCATACCGACTTTGAATTTGTGGCTTTGGAGGTTCTTCAGTTTTGGTAGGCTTAGTTGGAGTTTCTGTGTCAGACATGATTGTGTATGGATCTTTAGCTGTATGTGTGTTAACAGATTGGCTCTGATACCACTTGTTAGGTCACACACACTGTAGAGGGGGTGAATACAGTGTATAATACAATCAAATCGAACTTTAATATATTAAGTAACAGAAAATAAACTTTATTGAAACAATAAACTCTGTTACAGTATGGAACTGTTACCTCTCAGTGATGAACAAATATCACGAGAGCTGCTAGGGTTACAATGAATAATCTTCTCGAATATATTAACACTTTTAGTGTAAACCCTATGTCTGTGTTTATATACTACACAGTTACAAGATAATTGCTAATTGATATGGAATATAATTCTGCTTCCTAAAATATATCAATCAGATATCTTTTCTTCCAAGTATTCCATTCTTCACGGAATTTCTTCTTCATGCATATCTCTTCTTATGTTTATCTCGATCTTCTTTCCTTTAATCAGCTACTGTCCTTTCTTTGATCATCCTTCAGCACTTAAGTTCTGATATCTAACTTCTGATGATTATCTCCTGATAATATAAATACTGATATCCTTAAGTCCTGACTTCCAGTATAAGTACTGATCAACAGTTAAGTACTGATTTGTCCTGTTAAGTAAGATCTGAAATCTAAACATAAATTATATTAGCCATGACATTATCAAATATATCTAACAGAGTCTGTTTATGCTTGAGGACAAGCATCTGTTCAAGTTTAGGGCTGTGTTAAGTGGCATTTATGTCCACTTAAAATATCATATAAAGGCTTGAATTGATGTTTTGAACTCAATTTATTTGTGTATTTGGTGCGTTTTTATAGTATTTTTGCATTTCAGGCATAGTTGAAGGAATCAGGAGATTTAGCATTGCTATGGTGCTAAATTGGTGTTAGGAATGTGTCCAGGAAGTTTTCTCATAGAATGCCATCTCAAACCAGTCAAGAAAATAAAAATCAGAAATTTTTCCAGAATGTCAGCGCGCCCGCGCTGGTGAGCCGCGCGCCCGCGCTGGTGAGCCGCGCGCCCGCGCTGGTGAGCCGCGCGCCCGCGCTGGTGAGCCGCGCGCCCGCGCTGGTGAGCCGCGCGCCCGCGCTGGTGAGCCGCGCGCCCGCGCTGGTGAATCCTGTGTTGAGTACAAGATTGAATTTCTGGATGTCTCTTCTGATTGGGTTGTTATATAATGATAACTTAAAGACATTTTTAATAAGAAGCACGTATTGGAGACTAAGGAAGGCAACGAGAAGACCTAGGAGCACAAATACAACGAAGGCGAAGAAGATCTATTTTATTATTCTGATTCTTTGTTTTAAGTTGTAATCTTGGATGCTAGTTTTCTTGTTTATTGAGCCTATTACTCTAGTTAACGTACTTTGATTAGTATTTAGTTTATAAAGACTTAGTTTATTATACAATGCTTTCATCGGAACCCACGGTGATGATGAGTTCGCTTATGGGCTAATCATTATCGTGGGGTTCTAACGGATTTATTTAGTTAATTTGTTCGATACCTTGGTGAGTGGTGATCGTATGATATCCTAGTATTGATTGTGCTTATTCATCTTATGAGCGTCGCGAACTTATAAGATAGCGTTTTAATCCCTATTGAAGCGAAAGTGAATATAGGGGTTTAGAAATTTCCATGTTTATGTATTTGATATGCATGATTCATAGGTAATTTTAACCATCTTACTTTCCCTATGTAATCATGATAGATAACGTGCGTATTAAACCATTATGTTGTCAAATTCTATAGACATATAGGGTCTCAATATAAGTGGTGTCTATTCAGATTCTATCTCTTTTGTGGATGTCTAGTAGTAGGGTATTCGCACAACGAAAGTTGGCATTTACTAGTTTCGTGTTATTTGATTAGTGTCATCACCATTGCATGCTAAGGTTAAGAACAAAAAGGCTAATAAATGAAGTATTTAATGAAGTTAGAATCCATGTTTGTGTCGTATAAGTTAATCAACCTTAATTTTCTTAGTTAATATTAGTTAGTATAATTTCGTAGTTATAAACAATCTCAACTTGTTATCATCTTAGCATTGAATAATAACCATACCATTGTTGCTTAAGTGCATAAATTGAAGTTAATCTTTAAAGAGACTCCGTGGGAACGAACTAGAAATAATTCTATATTACTTGCGAACGTGTATACTTGCGTGTAATATTAGCGCGTGTTTTCACCCTGACAGTATTGTATCACCAAACCCATATTACCTAATGGGTTGAAACCCAACACTCTTCCACTTTAACCCAATACTCCATATAAGAATAAACGGTAACAATCTAAGCATTAACGACCTACCCTCGAATAAAAATCCTTTAATTTTGTTCATCCAACTTTTGAGAATCACTAAAACCCGTATAGCGACCTCCAAACTACCGTTCTTCATCATAACGACATATCCATCTATAAAATCACATGCATCAACCACCATAATTTCCCCTCCGTCTAACGAGTCTCTCAATCCTTACTTTCTCAATACTTCGGCCTCTTGAAGAAGAACAACATAATCATCCAAAATATTCATCGGGTTGATCAAGCCTTTGAAATAATTATAATGATTTCTTCCATCTTCTTTCATCTCGAGTACGAACAAAGTGATTAACGGTGCAAGACAACCACCAAACGCACATAATTTCGCCTCTCTCCATATTAGTAGGCGTCTTATTAAAATCCACCATGCCAAGTGACCTTGAACTTTCCTCTAACCCAATTCATCACGAACCTTGGATCTTGATACCACTTATTATGAGGAATACAACTAAATATATGAGATTCAATCAACCAATCCTGAGTGCACCCACAATATATATGATGCAAAAAACTCACATCCTAACTCGTATTATTAATCAAAATATTTATTAATAATAAAATCGATCAATGATGCTTAAGCGTAACAATACTTAAGCATCTGCTCGAGCGATACTTAAGTCTACATCTTAAACACTATTCTTTTATTTCGAACAGTATGACTATGTATATAGTCATCTAAAACTTAACCACCAGGACATACCATACTTGTTATACAAGTCTTAGCATACTTATTATACAAGCCTTCCTTTTTTGATGTCCAATCTTCCAACTTTGTGACAAAGACATAACATATATAATATTTGTCTCATTAAATTATTATCCAACCCAATCATGATAATAATTTTCTACCGATACAATTATTACCCAATTCAATTATAAATTATGTATCACCAAACCCATACTACCTATTGGGTTAAAACCCAATAGTTGTATGTTCAAATGTGGTGTTGTAATGTTAGGTCTACTTTGTCTTTTTATTTCAATGAAATGCAATTTCATTAGCCGTGTTAAGTGTTTTGTAGTAATATAGCTAACATTTATCCAGAATAAATGTAAGTGAAAAAAATGAGATTGTAGCTTAACCATAATTAATTTTAAAACTACAACAAGTACCAAATACAAGTTCTTTGATGATCATACATAACCCATTTGACAATCATAACAACATAAAAGTACAAAAACAAGCAACCATTTTACAAGTTTACAAAAAAAACAAGCACCAGCTCTAACCTAAAGCAAGTACTTTATAATCATCTCAAACCAAATGATAGTTCTTAAAACTGATAGTTTAGTTCTTAAAACTAAAATTTTCCAATAAAGAGATCTCTCCCTTCTACTACATCTTTCGTAGCCTCATCAAATTTATGGCAGCATATTTTATTAAATATGATAACACATACAAAAATATAATGAATTATTGAAGAAATCTTACCTTTGTTATAGAAATTATTTGATTATGACCAACAAATTTACATATATATAATGAACCTTTATATTTTTTGTTTTGAGCTTTGTAGGGACGGTAGGAACATCTTTGTTCCTTTTTTTTCTTTGGCCTTCATGCAGGAATCTTCAGAGCTGGTGGTTGGTGCCAAAGGATTTGGTTCAGGGTATCTTTGAAGAACTCTTGACCAATAATAGGTTCCAAGGTGTGCTCATATAGCTGTAAAGTTAATAACAGTCATGGAGGGGAAGTTGTAAATGTTTGCCTAAAATTGAAGTGGCAACAAAGATTTACCAACAAATTAGTCTCCATTTTATAATAGCCATGAATGTAATTTTCTCATGATTCATAATTCCTTAGTGTGATACATGCACATGCATCTTGTGAGGTCCTCCCTTTTCTAGAAGAGCAATTTTTCCTTACTAAATCTACCATTAAAACATGGCCTCTATCACTAGAAGTGACACTGTACGATGAACCTCCAGAGTAAGTCACCACATAATTAACATCAAAATATATTGAACTGTACAAGATTATCTGATCAAAATTGTATAACAATGGCATATGACTCAATATAGCTATATAGGAACTTAATTCGTTAAGTTTTTTTCTGGGAAGATGACAACATTTGCATTTGTTGTATTGTCTATAATAATATGGATTCTCTTCATTATGACTTTATGTAATTCTCTAAACATTGTAATCTTAGGAGGGTCCCTCAATATGCTTAGATTTCTATTAAATACCTCAAATTTATTTACAGATCACCGTGTGAGGTGGTTCTAAATGCGCCCTAGACCATTGCTCTCTAGGTTTTTATATTAGCCATTAATAGCAATTTAATGAGACCTGCAGAATAAATGCATATAGATAGTCATATAGATAGTCACATAAATGCATATATAATGTCATATACATGTATATGGATATCTCTTTCATTTGACTTATATGCAAATTGAACTTGCATAAAGTAGTAGCTCTAGCAGCTTTTCACAATAAATTCCTCAATGTCAAACCTTTATGCTCCTTGTGCATGTTCCAGAACATATGCATGACAAAAAATTTGTGCTCTTTTTGAGGCACAATTGATTCCATACATCTAGCTCTATTTAAGGCACAATCGATTTCATTGCATTTATTAAGACATAAAAAATATGCACACTTATTAGTAATTTATGAAACATATTTGCTGAAAAACATTTCAAAATGGAAACCGGACCTTCTGCCAAGTAGAGATAAAAGTCCATTCCTTATTAACTAATATTTACAGGCATTGACATAAAAACTGTAAAAACGAAGTTCACGTTTATGTAATTTTAGACTTCACAACTGTCCATGTCACTCAATATATAAATATACCATTATTTTTATTTACACATGCAGCTTGGAGAAGAATACCACCAAAGGGCCGTTTAAGGTGTCATCCATCAAGTCCCACAATCTTTCTGCTTTCTTCAGTGGTCCTAAACACAAATATAACCTTAGGAACCTTCTACTTACTTGATCTAGTTCTGGATTTTAGTTAATATCTTCACAGTACCCTCATGAAGAACCTTCTTCAACCAGTGACCATACTTCCATAAATCTGTATACGGCTCTTCATGTGTTTCATTATACCTTTTTAGTGCCTCGACCCTTTCCTTATAGACTGCATGTTTGCAGAAATTACAATTGAGATCAATATAATCTTCTTGTGGAATGTACTGATGTTCCAAGTAGAATTCCATACATAAGAATATTAATATAAGATCCTGGTAAAGATCTTCCTATAACACCTTGAGCTTTTTAGAAAAAGTCCCACATTGTGGGAATTGGGATAGTTTATTCAGTTTATTGGGTAAAGTAATACTGTTGTGCAAGGCATACCTTAGTATAACAAGACTAAGTCACTTTGACAATCTAAATAATTAGTTGACTTGTAATAGTTGTGTAATCTGTAAATATATTCTCTGAGTCTGTAAAAATGATTAGAAGACTATATTAAGAACTTTTTAGTGAACATCCAACAATCTAAGGAATAAATTTTTGGAAGAAGATCAAGCCTGATCATGTCACGGAATGAAGATACAAAGCTTTGAGAAGAATAATGTTGTAGATTGAAAAATGTTTTAAGTCAAATATCGAGAAGTCACAAATCAAGGAATATCGAGAAATATATCAAAAATTGTTCAAGCTTATAGAGAAGTCATATCAAGAACTGTCAAAGCCTGTAGAGAAGTCATTTTTATATAGAGAAGTTATTTGGCTTGTGGAGAAGTCATCTTTCTATAGAGAAGTCATTTGGCATGTAGATAAGTTATTTTTCTAAAGAGAAGTCAATTTACCTGTTGACAAGTAAAATACATGTAGAGAAGTGGAGCTATCGATAAGTCAAATGCATGTAAAGATGTGGTGATGTCGACAAGTCAATTGCATGTACAGATGTGGAGATTTTGATAAGTCAAATGCATGTAGAGATGTGGAGATGTCGACAAATCAAATACATGTATAGATATGAAGATGTCGACAAGTCAAATATATGTAGAGATGTGGAGATATCGATTAGGCATTTTGTACTTAAAAGATCTTGATAGCAGTTTTATTTACATAATGCATCTATCATTAAGATTTCAAATTACCAGTCAACAAACCATTTTAACATTAAAATTTAAAGTCTCTAAATGCAGTTTGAGGAGTGCAAGATCAAAGACCAAGATTAACTGGACAAAGGAGTGTAGCAGACCTCGAAGATTGTATGCAGGTATGCAGCACTTGAAACAGAAATAGACAAAAGAGCTTTAAAGAATATGTTAGTCTATTTTAGTGGAATCTCTGCAAACTGTGCATGTTGTTCTATAAATCATGTCACGACTCCTTTGTATAGGAGTAACAAAAAAGTCTTGATTTTCTTGTATTCTCTGAAGTAGAAGCTAAGTTCTTTAATATCAACGACTTAAATTTGTAGCACAACCCAATTGATTTTGAATAAAGATCAAGTGAGTTTTGACAATTGTTTTATGTGTCTTTTACAGTTAACAGATTATCACTACAAAGTATTTTAACTGTTAAGTTCAAGCAAGCGTAAACACTAAACTTGATTTCTTGAAAATATTTCATAAAATTTTTAAGTAAAAATTAAGAAACACGCATTTACCCCCCTATGTGTGCATTTCATACCTCAAAAGTGGTATCATAGCAAAATTTGAAAGCAAATTGATTAGATCTTGGAAGTTGAGTGCACAAAATCTTAGCAGTATCAAGATCCCTATTTTTAACAAAGGGAACTATACATTGTGGAAGAAAAAGATAATATTGTTCATCAAGATGGCTCATCCACTTCACCCTGAGTTTATAAGGCATGGAAATTTTATCCCCAAGGTGAGAGTACCTGAAATAACTCAAGATGATGTTGTTATTCCTGCTCCGTATGTTCCAAAAGATCCAACTACATATACTAATCATGAGAAAGAAAAGGTCTCATTAGACAGTGACTTGCAACTCATCTTGACTGAGTCTGTTGATAATTTTATGTACAACAACATTATTAACCGTGAGACAACCAAGCAGATACAGGAAATGATAGAAATTCTATGTTAAGGTACTAAAGAGGTGATATCAAACCTAAGACAAATTTGGTCTCACAATATGAGGGTTTTATGGCTAAACCAAATGAAGGAATTACTGAAGTGTTTGAGAGATTTAAGAAGTTGATAAATGACTTTTAGTTACATTGAAAATACTATGAAATTGATAAGATAAACTTAAATTTTTTACTCACTCTTCCTGATCACTTAGACCAAAAAATTTATGCAATAACGGAAGGAAGAGATCTAGGTAGAATGATATTGGAGGTTTTGTATGGAATTCTAAAAACCTATGAACTTGAGATGTTGCATAGAAAATCATTGAAGCTAAACCAAGGATATGTAGTTGATGTGTCAAATGCCTTAATAGCTAATGACCAAAAGATGATTGAAGATGAAGTTGAATCTCAAGTTCAAGTTGTACAACCTATTGAGCATATATGCAATTGAACTCAAAAATAAGTTATCTTGGAAGTAAGAGAGGAAATTTATATACTCTTGATGAGTTAAAGCAATCCATGGCTTACCTGGCAAGAAAAATTTACAAATATAAAGTTCAAAAAACCCAGGTAGTTTAAGGGCAAAGGTCAATCCTCCTACAATAATGATTGGAAAGGAAAATCTCAAATGAAAAATATAACTAGAAAAGGTAGTTACAAATCATGATCTGGGGCATGTATAAAATTAGAATTGTGATGAATCTGGCCACTTTGCCACAGAACGCATGAAGCCAAAAAATGTGAAGAAAGACAAGACATACTAAGAGCTTGAAGCTAAGTATGAGGCTCTTCTGAAAAAGAAATAGGGAAAAGCCTATATTGCAGAGGAAGAAGTTGGGATGACACAGATAATGAAAATGAAGATGAAGAATATGGAAATGATTCTCTTATGGCCAAAGAGGAAGGAGAGTCATTTACATCAAAAACTGAGTACCCATCTTAACCAACATTGATTTGAATGTCTCTCAATATAAAGAAACTGTTGAAAGAATGAACATCGAAATGTTCCACATTCACAAAAGTATGGTGGCTGCCACTGAAGAAATGAACAAATTGTCTAAGGTGAATGAGGAACTGGAAAAAAGAGAAATTAGAGCTAGAAATGCAATTTGTGAGCCAAGATTTTGTTAGGCAAGAAAATAAATATCTAAAGCATAAGATGAAATGTGTTGAAGAGATAAAGGCTAATCTAAGAGAAAATATTGAGAAAAATGAACTTAAAATTAATGCTTTTAAGAATATATCTGAATTAGTAGGCCTCTATCACGAGAACAAACCTTGTGCCAATGTGGCAATTGGACTAGACTCTCTGGATAATCCACCTGTTAAGAAAACTCAAAATAATAAAGGCAAAGAGAGATTGAATAAGGGAGTTCCTGATGTGCTACAAAAAGTGGATGCACCCTTGTTCAAACCCTCTGAGGTGGACTTAAGTGAATAAGAGCTCATCATCAAGTAAGAAATTGCAGATGAGAATGAAAGTAAAGAAAATGTCAAATCAACTATCAACACTAAAAGTGAAAAGAAGCCTGGGACTAGTCCTGTCCCTAAAACACCTAAAAGTGAGGTGGAGAGTGAAGGTACAATGAATAAAAAAAATAATAATGGAAAGGTTGGAGTAAACAAAAGCAACAGTTATGCCTATGTTGCAGATGCCCTTAGAAAACAATGTCAAAAGTATGGATCAACAAATCATCTAGCTCATCTTTGTAAAAAGACTATTAGTGAGCCCAATCATATGGCAAACAAGTACAATGATGCACAAACTGATGATCCTTATTCTTTCCGTGATAAGTTTGATTGCATTTTCTGCAACATGAAGGTCATGACTAGCTGCCATAAACTAAGAAACTATCTAAACGATATCAACTTTGGATCTGAGATAAAAAATGAGAATGTTAATCAACCTAAGAAAATTGTTTCTTTTGATAACTTAAGATCTACTCCTGCTAACTCTGCAAAGAAGAAGAATATGCCCAACACAGCTTGGGTAGCTAAAAACACTTAAAACTTATTATGTGCAGGGCAAGAAGAATAAAGTCATGTGGGTCATTGATAGTGGCTATTCCAGACATATGACAAGTGATAGAGCGTTGCTATCACAGTTTGAGGAGATGGCTGACCCTTTAGTGACCTTTGGAGACAACATCAAGGGATTTGCAATGGGATATGATAATTTGATTTGTGATAATGTTGTCATTCAAGATATAACTGGTTGGAGGACTTGAGGTTAATTTTCTAAGTGTCTTTCAATTCACAGATTGAGGTTTCAAAGTGAAATTTTATAGAGAATTTTATTCAATCACAAATAAAAGGACTGGTGAAATTGCTCTCAAATGAGTAAGAAAAGGAAGTCTATTTATTGTAGAAATGAACTCAGCAAACAAGGACACAGTGTGCTACCATTTTTTACTTTAATAAATTTGTTTCCACCATTAAGTTCCTTGGAGACGAGCATTGGATGGTCGAACAGGCTGCTGTAAGTTGTCTTACACTAGCTGTAAAAGTTGAAGAGACCCGAGTCCCACGTCTTCTTGACATTTAATGTACCTAACTATACAGAGACACTTTTCAACGATTGTTTAACGACAACTATATTTATTGTTCCATTTCTTGATTTGTTAGGTTCGAGATTTAGACTACAAGTTCGAAACTTAAACTATAAGGAATATGGAGCTTTCAATGATGTCAAGTCTCCAGTGGAGAATTAATCTAGTAACCCCAATTTTTTTATTGTTCAAATCAGAAAGAGCTTAGATTGTGTTCGAAACGTAAATGTGCTTACTCAAATAACATTTAAATTAAACACAATAGTATAGATTTAAGATGTATAAAATATACACACTATATTATCTCTAAAAGCTACAACTTCGATTTTTTTTCTTACACCAGGAGAGCTTCAACTCTGTTTCTTTTTGCTCTATTTTTAACTTTACTTCAGTGTGTATTACTGATATATTAGCAGCTGATTTTCCTTTATATAGGCTCGAAACTAATTACCATTACCTCACTTTTTACATCATAAACTATTTATTACTACAAAGACTATTGACTAAAACTTTTATTATTACAGCTATGGATACATGCGTGCAAATATTATAAACAACTAGTTTTTTATCTCCGGAAGTAACCTACCATATTTTATGGCATTCATTATTGATTTAAACAACTGAATTCATATCTTCTTTATTTCATACGCCTTTTTAATTAATTCATTTCAGAAATTTTCTCCATACCATGCACTAGCTCAAGTATTACTCTAGCTGTAGCTTTGTCTTACTTTCTTTTAGTGCCCATTCCCTATGTACATGAACAAATATTTGATAATATATTATATTTAAACCTGACCGTTATTATTAATACTTCAAGGGTAAGAGATTGAATTCAAACACTCATCCTCAAACTCGACTTTCCATTCTAAGCTTTTCTTTTATTTTGTAAAATACGTCCGACTTTAATGGCTTCGTAAATGTATCTGCTAAATTTTCTTCTGTCTTGCACTGTATAAGCTCCATAATTTTCTCGTTCACGTGTTCTCGAATAAAATGATATTTAATGTTAGTCACAACTTTCTTAAAATCATTAAACATACCGGGGTTATTTCCAGTAAAGATCATGTCATCGACGTATAAATAAACTATCCTAAAATCTTCCCCTGAATTTGTTTACGTGGAGATATCATGCTCGTATGTTCTCTTCAGAAAACTATTGTTCTAGAAATATTCATCAACCCTTGTATTCCACGCTCCCGGAGCTTTCTTCAAACCATATAAGGCTTTTTCTTTAGTGTGTAGACTTTATATTCTCGGCCCTCCTGAACATATGCGGGGGCTACTCAATATAAATTTCTTCTTCAACATATTTATTCAGAAATGCTGACTTGACATCCATTTGAAAAATCTTCCACTGATTCCAAGCTGCAATTGGTTTCAGAAGTAGTATGGTATCAACTCTTTCAACAGGAGCGAATACCTCATCATAATCAATGACATATCTTTGCTTATAACTTGTAGCCACGAACCTTGGCATGTATTTTTCCACTTCACCATCCTGATTTATCCTGGTTTTGTTGACCCATTTGGCATCAATTATTTTATATCCTTTTTGAAGATCTGTGAGCTACCACATATCATATTTCTTGATTACACCAATTTCTTCATCTATTATTTTGTCCCATTTGCTTTCTTCATAAGCTTCCATAGATGTTACTGGATAATATTCAGTCGTTAAATAAAATAAAGAATCATCAAAAGATGTTTCTACCAGACTTGGTGTTTCATAGATATTATCCAAGCTCCGTATTTTTCTCGATGCCCCCTGTACTGTTGCTTCCTCCTGTTGATGGTGTCGATACGAGAGTTTGTTGATTTGGACTTTGTGGAGGAGTTGGATCACCATCTCCATCATCTTTAATATTGGAGTCATTTCCGTCATCATCATCATCATCATCATCATCATTAAAGAATAAACCGTTAAATTTGCTTTCTTTCTCGCTCCATTTCCAATAATCGGATTCATCGAACTCAACATTTCATGAAATTATTAAATTCTTCATTAGTGGATTGTAGAGTTTTCACACCTTGCTTCTTTTGTCATATCCGAAAAAGATACACTTTTCTCCTTTGTGTCCAGCTTCATTCTTTTCTGATCAGGAACATGTGCATATGATACACCCAAAAATTCGGAGATGTCCAACTGATGGTTTACTCCTACTCCATGCTTCATTTGGAGTGTTGTTTCTGACATTTTTTGTTGTTTCTTGGCAAGTGCTTTTCTTTCACCATTTTTCTCGCCGAAAATTGTGTGATTCTTCCTTTCTGCAACGCCATTTTATTGAGGATTGTATGCAATTCTCAACGGATGATTAATTCCACGTGCTTTGCAAAAACTTCTGAATATTTTTAAAGTATACTTGCCACCTCTGTCTGATCCAAGTATCTTTAAATCCTGGCTAGTTTTTTTTTCTACCAATTCTTTGAACTCCTTGAATTTATCAAGAGCCTTCGATTTTTTCTTTCAAGATACACCCAATTTTCCTACTGAAATCATCAATAAATGTTAGATAATAAATGTTGCCACTAAGAGATACGTCATCAAATAGACCATCAATATATGTGTGAACTATCTCCAATGGCCTCATGGCTCTCCATGATTTCCTAAAAGGAAAATTTTATCTGTGTTAGTTCCCCTTGACACAAACTTCACACAAATTATCTAGTTCGTTGATTTCTGGCAAACCGTTCACCATCTTCGTTTTTGATAATAATATTAACCTAGAATATCTAAGATGACCATACCTCAAATTCCATAACCACGAGTCATTTATAATGACCGACTTTAAGCACTTCTACACCTTCGTTTGCAAATCAAGTATGAACAGGCGATTCTTTGACATTTCCACATTAGCGATCAATTCTCGAACCTGATTTCTGATGGTAAGTGAATTTTTTGCATCTGAATATTATATCCTTTCTGCACAAGTTGGCCAAGACTGATGATATTACTTTTCAAAGCCTGTATATAGTAAACATTATTTATATACTTCTTTATCACCTTTTCTTATTATAATTATTATTGTACCTTTGCCTTTGACCGGAATCTTTGAAGAATCTACAAAATTTACTTTTACTATGATGGTCTCGTCTATCTCCATAAATAAATATTTGTGACCGGACATGTGATAGCTTGCACCGAAATCCAGATACCAAACATTCTTCTTGCCTTCCTCGTCTTCTTTGTAAGTGAGGAACATAGTAGACCCCACATCTTTATCTCCTTTTACTGCTGTTAAATGACTTTTTTCTTCCACATTCAAAGGTCTACACTGGTAACTGAAGTGACCATTTTTATTATAATTATAACACTGAAATTGAGATTTGTCACCTCATTGATATCCGCCTCTTCTACGGCCTCTAAAATTTTGACTGTGGGCAGATTGTTGATAACCTTCAATATTCTGGCCTCTCTTGAAGAATTGTCTTTCACGTCCTCGTCCACCTCGGTATCCACCTCTAAAGTACCTCTTCTACGAATAAAACTGCTACATTCAGAATCATCACCGATTGACACCTTACTTTGCAACCCTTTTTTTAGGTGGCTTGCACCATTAAACTCGTTCATCCGCTGCTCACGCGCTTGAAGTGAACTAACCACCTCGTTAATCAAAACTGTTGACAAATCTTTTGACTCCCTAGTAGAAGTAACAACATAATCAAATTTTCTGGTCAACAAGCGAATGAGTTTTTCAATTACCCAACAACGTCGAGACTTTCATCATTTTATTTCATTTCATTTAATTGCCATTTTCAAACTTGTAACATATTCACCGATATTTTCTAAAGACTTTATTTTGATATTTTCAAACTCACTACAAAGAACTTGAAACCACATCTTTTTCAATAAAACTATTTCAACCATATCCTAAAGATCATGGGAACTGAGTAACACCTTCATTTGCATACTTCAATTTCCATAATTTGTCGTCGTAAACTTTGGAATCTGCGATTGCAACATATTTTCCATCTTTTATAAACACAATTCTGGCTCGGATACCACTTGTTGCAAACGTTAATGGGCTTACTCAAATAAACTATAACTTTAACACAATAATATATATATATATTTATGATTTATAAAATACACACACTTATATTATCTCTTGAAGCTACATCTTCCATTTTTTTGTCTCTAGTTGCAGCCTACGATATTTTATGACTTTCATTCTTGATCTAAACAACTAAATCAATATCTTCTTTGTTTCACATGCCTTTGTAATTAATTCATTTCAGAAATTTGCTCCATGCCACGCACCTGTTCAAATATAACTCTAGCTGCAGCTTTGTTTTACTTTCTTTTAGTGCCCATTTCCAACGCACACGAACACATTTTTGATAACATGTTATATTTGAACCCAACTGTTATTATTAATACATTAAGGGTAAGAGTTTGAATTCTAACGCTCCCCGTCAAACTCGACTTTCCATTACGAGTTTTTCTTTTATTTTATAAAACACGTCCGAATTTAATGGCTTCGTAGATGTATTTGCTAAATTTTCTTCTGTTTTGCAGTGTACTAGCTCCACAATTTTCTCATTCGCCTGTTCTGTAAAATAATATTTAATGTTGATGTGTTTGCTTTGACTGTGTGACATCAGATTTTTCTCTAGTGAAATAGTGGATTTATTATCCACATAAGTCTTAACCAGAACTTCCTTCGCAAGATTTAATTTTTTCAATATGCTGCTGCTATTATCACACCCCCAACTTAACAATACATAATATAAAACTATTACAATATTTAAAAGAAAGTAAATACAACTGAATCCAAGATCTTACAGTTCAGGGTTTGGAACAGCCCAACACTATTAACTATTACAACTAGTTTTAATATCGAGTCCTCATACAAAACTATTTGTTATTCTACCTGAGCTCGAACATACGCATCGGCATCATAAGTCTTACGCGCGGTCTGCTTGAATCTAACCATATCTGCTAGATGTAATATCAGGGTGAAAACAAGTAGTGAGCCAAATGCTCAACAAGTGCTAAATAATACGGTACTGAACATAAATTGAGATATATTTAAAAGAATAACAATGTGAAGATAGAGCTAATAATAATAAGAGATGAACTTTTGGGTGATGGCATCATTTGTTTGTATCAAAACATTTCCAAAATCATTTCTTAATCAAAAACCATTTTATGATGCTACGGATTACAGCCGGTGATCAGCCGCGAAGTAATCCTAAACCTCGCTGGGTTCTAAAACATTAATGGGATCCCTAGACAACTTTTAAGCCTACAACATAAGTGTGGAAAGGACTTCGTCTCAGTCCAGATCCACCATTTAAAGAAAACATTTATCCCCCTTTGGGACTGAAAATCCAAATTTTTAATCATTTCAAAAAAAACTGATGCCGATTGATAATAAATTTCTTAAACAGTAAGCATCTTTATCAAGGGATTATAGATCAACTTTTGAATACTGGAAATATGATCACTAAATCGCAGGGCCATGATTCACTAGACTTTACTCTATCAGGGTACTTGAATAGTTTCTATTTTCAAGGATTTTGACAAGGAGATTTAGTAGGGTTATTGGATAATATGAAAGAGTATTGCCAAACTAGGCTTTAAGCCATAGTTTCAAATAAGGTATGGAAATTAAAATATAAAGAAGATAAGCATTACTGGTTCCAGGTATGATATAGGTGTTGAAATACAAGGAAAGTGACCATCAACTCAAGGTATATCAGGGTATCAAGCTTTAGGGTAAGGATAAGGTTATCAAACAATCATGAACGGCTTTAAAGAATAACTGGCTTTTAGGTATCAAGATAAAGTTTCTATCGAGGTTCTTACAAGAGTTAAATCAAAGCATCAGGGTGCAATATCAAGATTTCTCAGGAATCAATAGCATGTTAATCAAAAGGATCAGTCAAGTATTATAACAAATCTCTATTTTATCATGGCATCACAATTACTTTGGTATACTAGCATGGTATGACTTTTGATCTACTTGCAATTACTTGAGGGTTCATGGCATTTCTATATAATATGAAGATATATTTGAGAATCACTTGGTCCAGGTGTAACAAGATAAATCAGGATACTCGCATCATATATATAAGAACTAGTTATCACACATTCGCAGTGTAAACTAAAAAGTAGCTTGAATCACTTGCCTTGAGAAGGCTGGACTGGACTGGCAAGTAGGAGCAACTGGAATCTTTACTCGACCTTTATGGAAAGTTTACCCTCATCTCGAGATCCTACACAATTAATAATAACCTCATTATAATATATTCTCACCAACTCAACCTATTTACAACTCGAAATTAAACACAAATGGCACTTAGGCCTATATGCACGCAATTTATAATCACCTTATAAATATAGTAGTACACATAGCCACATATACTCATATACCATATTTAAGTACCAAATAATATCACACACACCATAATGCAATACTAGGCTTGGATGATCTCGCTCCATATCTTAAGTCACTTGATCGCTAAACTAGACAAAATCTCCAAATTTTGGCCTCCTAACTCGATGTGCCTTTACTAAACCATCCAAATCCTATTGTGTTGGATTTTAATCGCAGCGGGGGCATGGTAAAACACTTTTACACATACAAAATCCAAATAAAAGCATATAAATCATGAATAAAAATTCGAGGGATCGAATCTAACCTTTAAAATAATTCGGAGACAACGATCAGAGATCCTTAGCAGTTGCTCCTCAAGTGTGAAGCACTCCACCGGTATCCACCAAGAAAACGATGTTAAGGAGGAGGAAGGAGGTGGAGAGAATTGGGTTTTCCAAACTTTTGGGTTTTGGGGTTTCAATAAAAATAGGGTCTATAATAGTGTATTTATAGGCAAAATTTTCAGCTGAAATTTTCCCATAAATAATATTATTATTATCCCATTTATTATTCTCATTAATAATTAAAAATCTTTTAATTATTAATCCTTTTTCTAAATACTTTAGAAATAATTCTCTCTCTTGATTTAATTTCCAAAAATTAAATCCTTTGATTAATAATATTAAGAACTTTTCTAAATTAATTTATAATCAATTAAATCTCATTTAATCAATTATTAAATTTGCCAATTAATTATTTATTTCACAAATAAATAATTATTAGCCATTATTAATTAATTCTCCACCATAAAATCATTCTATTTTTATGGTGTGAACCTGTAGGTTCAATATTAAGCCGGTAGTAGAAATAAATAATAATAAAACTATTTTATCATTATTTATATAAATTCTCTAATTTATTAAATATGATTAATTAATTAATCATATTTATTCTACATCGTGAGGGATACTTCTCAGCATATCGCGACTATCCGGATAATATGAATTCACTGCTTAGAATACCAAGAACCTATTCAGTGAATAGTTACCGTACAATAAACTCCTTCTACCCTACAATGTCCTGATTAAATACAAGGCATGGATCTTGTGTCAAGCCTATCTAATTCAATCACTTGCTTACCATTTACTATGCTTAGTTCTATGCAAATTAGAAACTCCTTTCTAATTTCATCCACTCTGGCCAGAGATTCCTGAACTAGCATAAGTGGATCAGCCTTGAACATTCGCTTCCTTCACTGGTAGGGGTAGATCCTTTATTGATCATACACTATCTTCGTGTACAAATTCCTATACCCAGTAGAGCCCTAATAATTGTCCCTGGAGACTAAGAACTAAACCAAAGCATAGTTCAGTGTACACAAGATGACTATGATGACCTCAAGTCTAAGGATACTTGTACAACTATCACTATGTGAACAACTGCTGACATGTGAGTGAACTCCATCAGTTGTTCAACTGTGCGAGTCATGTTCAGTGAACTTATTCTATAATAAGCACCTACATACTAGCTATAGTGTCACCACACAAATGTCTATGAGAACAGACATCCTTCATAATGAAGCAAACATAGTATGTACCGATCTTTGCGAATTATTAATTACCAGTTAGTAATCCTATGACCAGGAACTATTTAAGTTTAGAGTTATCATCTTTTTAGGTCTCACTATTATGATCTCATCATAATCCATAAAAAGTTTTACTCTAAACTATGGTATATCTTATTTAAACACTTAAATAGATAAAGCCCGTAATGAAATCAAAACAGATTACATAAAAGTTATTCCTAAATCCTCATACATGATTGGACTTAGGACATATTCCTTTCAATCTCCCACTTGTACTAAAGCCAATCACTCTGGTATCTAATACCCATCTTGTCTTTATGACGATCAAAGTGACTTTCATAAAGTAGCTTTTTGAGTGGGTCTGCTATGTTGTTATGTGTGTCAACTCTAATTCAATACAATATAAGAAATGTTACCGTGCTCCCACTAACCCTTTTGTAGACGCATGGTTCATCTTCATTTTTGATAAAATCAAACTCTTTGATTGTCTCATCAAAACGAAAGTTCCATCTTTCGAGAAGCTTGCTTTAAACCATATATGGTTCGCAGCAGCTTACACACTAGGTTTTCATTTCTCTAGGAAAGAAAACCATCTGGCTAATTGCCAGATCTCATAGTCGTAGTAAGCAGCAATCGCAAGCCAAATCCGAACTGATTTTAACAGGGCTACAGGTAAAAGGTTTCATCAAAGTCAATCCATTGCCTTTGTTTGAATTCTTTTGCCGCAAGCCTGGCCTTAAAGGTCTCCACCTGGCCATCTGCTCTAATCATTCTTTTGTATCCCGTATACATAGATTTCATTCCGGATTTCATGGCACTATGCCATTTCTCTGAGTCAACACTACTCATAGCCTCATTATAGGTCACAGGGTCGTCATCATCAATGATCGACAACTCATTGTCATTCTCAATGACAAGGCCATAATACCTCTCAGGTTGGCGAGACACTCTCCCTGATCTATGAATGGGCTGTTCCATAAAAGGTTGTTCAGTCAGAAGAGGTGTTTCCACTTGAATCGTAGTAGTTTGTGCTTCTTGAACTTCATCAAGTTCAATTTTGCTCCCACTGTTTCCTTCAAGGATAAACTCCTTTTCCAAGAAGGTAGCATGTCTGGAGACAAACACCCGATGATCAGTGTAAAAGTAATACCCTAAAGTCTCTTTAGGATATCCCACAAAACTACATTTTACGGATCGATATTCCAGCTTATCTGGGTCAACTTTCTTGACATAAGTTGGACATCCCCAAATCTTAACGTGTTTAAGACTCGGTTTCCTTTCTTTTCATATCTCATACGAAGTTTGAGGAACAGATTTTGGAAGGCACCATATTCAGTAAATATGTTGAGGTTTCCAATGCATAACCCCATAGGAATACTGGAAGATTTGCATAGCTCATCATGGACCGAACTATGTCTAACAAAGTTCGATTTCTCCTTTCAGATACCAATCTGGAGGAGTCCACTGGGAGACTATACCATTTACTTTGAGATAATCTAGAAACACTCCATTAAAGTATTCACCACCTCGATCTAATCGAAGAATTATAATACTATGTTTGGTTTGTTTCTCCACTTCATACTTATACTCTTTGAACTTTTCAAAGGCTTCAGACTTATGTTTCATCAAGCACATATCCGAATATAGATCTATCATTTATGAAAGTAATGAAGTATGAAAATCCACCCATGGCTTGCTTAGTCATTGGTCCACATACATCTGTGTGTACCATTCCTAGCAAATTTGCAGTCCTCTCTCCATGTCTACTAAATGGAGACTGCAGTGCCACTATGAAGTGAGATTTTCATCATCCCTTTTCTTTTATTAGTTTGTTCAATCTGAAGTAAATTATGTCACATTTATACAGACCATTATTTAAAGTACCACGTCCATAAAGAATATTATCTCTAAGAATAGAACATTCAGTATTCTCAATAATAAATGAAAATCCAGCCAAGTCTAACATGGGAATAATATTCCTCACAATCGAGGGAACAAAATAACAATTATTTCAAACAATAGTCTTGCCCATAGGCCTATGTAAATGAAATGATTCTACATCTTTAGCAGCAACTCTTGCTCCATTTCCCATCAGTAGAATCACCTCCTCTTCCTCAAGAGTCCTACTTCTCCTTAGTCCCTGCAACAAATTGCAGATTTGAGAACCACAGGCGGTATCTAATACCCAAGTAGAAATTTGATTTAATGACATATTCACTTCTATCATGAACATACCTGAATCAGATGCGGTAGTCTCACTACCCTTCTTCATCTTCAATTCTGCAAGGTAAACCTTGCAGTTCCTCTTCCAGTGCCCCACCTTGTTACAGTGAAAGCAAATAACTTTGCTCTCGGGGTCTTCAGCTTTTGGTGGAACCGGCTTTTCTTCACCTACTTTCCTCTTCTTGGAAGAGTTCCTCTTCCTTTTCTTAGGATTGGAACCTTCACCAATTAGAAGAATAGAACTCTTATTAGGGGGAAATTCAATTCCGCAGTCTTCAACATGTTGTGGAGTTCAGGCAGGCTGACATCCAACTTATTCATGTGAAAGTTCACAACAAACTGCGAGAACGAACTCGGAAGCGATTGCAAGACCAAGTCTTGGCTCAACTCCCCATCCATGGCAAAACCAAGTTGTCTAAGACGTTCAATCAAATTGATCATCTTAAGTACATGGTCATTCACATATGATCCCTCAGACATCCTACAACCGAACAACTCCTTCGATATCTCATATCGAGCTGTCCTCCTCGCCACATCATACAACTCTTGTAGATGTATGAGGATAGTGTGAGCATCCATATGCTCATGTTGCTTCTGTAGCTCAATGTTCATGGAAGCTAGCATGATGCATTGAGCAACATTTGCATCATCTATCCACTTACGATACACAACATGTTCATCATTATGTGCATCACTAGCAGGTTCAGTAGGCTTAGGTGAGTCAATCACGTATTCCAGCTTCTCAATCCTGAGAATAATTCTAAAGTTTCGAAGCCAGTCAGCATAATTAGGACCAGTCAATTTGTGAGCATCCAGTATGCTCCTGAGTGATAGTGCAGAAGACATAATGTATATTGTAAATCTGTAAATGATAAACACATAACAACACTTAGCAAATATTCGATTTCATTTTAAAACACTATATGAATCGGGTCTTTATTCATAAGTGGCTCCCACTAGTTTACCTAATTTATTCAACCCCCTACGTGAAAAATTAAGCATTCATAATGCTAGTGGGAATAGGGATCCTACATTCCAATACACAACCCCGGCTGTAGCACGAACCGCCATGTAATGTTCAATAGGCAGACAACTCTTGTCAATTACATCTTATGTTATTCCCTAATCAAACTTTAGCCTCTTGAAAAATTGAGTCACGGCTGTGGCACGACAAACTCAATATTCTAAGTCAAGTCCAACCCAACATTCCGTACAGTTGAATCAGTCCCCAAAGGCCCACGGCTGTAGCACGTACCGACCTTTAGATTCTTATTCAATGTACACATCTCTATGTAATAGACAAGTATTTCTTATTTCGAAATCAAAGCCCTCAGCTGTAGCATGAACCGACAATGATTCAAAAATAAGAACTACTTTTCTGTCATGTTAGAAGGCTATGACCGACACAAGCCCGTTGTGTAATTGGCCAATTACTACTTGATATTATTTAATTTTAGAGGGATTATATTACGTTACAATCATAATCATATTATAAAGAGATTCTTCCTTTTAAATTAAATATTTCAAATCAATAATCAATAATCAGATGATTCCCAGATCGGGTGGAACATTGTCAAGAGGCGTCACTTAATAACCCTTTCTTACAGATAGAAATCTGTTGTTGACAGAATCATCCTTTCTCTCATATCAAAAATTCATATTCAATTATGTGTTTCATAAACACAAGAATCTCATGATTGTATTCATAATATTATTCTTAAGGTTATGAAACAATTTCACTATACTAGGTTGTCTAACAAACACCTTATGTTCATTTAAGTTCACCTAAATCTATCATCGCATGATAAACTAAGCATATATCACATATATCAACATGAATAAACATCAAGGTAGGCATGTTGTATCATCTAGCACATTACTCTAAGCATTATACATCTCTATGTATCACATGAAGCATTTAAAAGCAATTAAAAACAGTTAGAAACAGCTTTAAAACACTTTCGGAAATATAAACATTTCAAAACTTTTATATAAACTAAAATTGATCACTCCATTAGATCCGTCTCGGAAAAACGAATCCAACGGTATATTGCACGCCTAAAACGGAGTTACGAAACTCCCAGAAAATCAATTTTAATGTAAACAGTCGGGCTGTAACGCATTACAGGAACGCGTTACAAGCCCTGTAACGCATTCCGGTGATGCGTTACAGCCCTTTTAAGCCATTAAAAGGTGTAACGCATTCCGTGAATGCGCCACAGGGTGTAACACATTCCCGGAATGCGCGACACCCATTTTTTTTTTCTTTTGCAGCAGCCGCCGCCTGCTTTCTTCTCGATCAGCGTGCCGCACCTGTCAACTCTGCCGTGTCTGTCTCCTTTTCCGTGCAGCAGTACATCACAGACAATACAACAGCAGATATACAGATATATACATACATACAATTCATATATATATATATATATATATAATTATTTAATTACGCATTTTAATTGCAAGAACTTCAAAAATTCATAATAAAAAATCTATACATCATAAAATTATGAAAAAAATACCCAGACGATCTACAACACTTGTAGAACCCAGATCAACATTCAAAATTATTCTGAGAAACGATTTCTCATCAGACAAAATTAAACCATGATATAACTTGTAAAAATCATAATTAATTCATACAAGCACATAAAATTCTGAAATTTTTACCACAGATCTATATGCATACAACCTATGCTCTCATACCAATGTTGGATTTTAATCGCAGCGGGGGCATGGTAAAACACTATTACACATACAAAATCCAAATAAAAGCATATAAATCGTGAATAAAAATTCAAGGGATCGAATCTAACCTTTAAAATAATTCGAAGACAGCGATCAGAGATCCTTAGCAGTTGCTCCTCAAGTGTGAAGCACTCCACCGGTATCCACCAAGAAAACGATGTTAAGGAGGAGGAAGGAGGTGGAGAGAATTGGGTTTTCCAAACTTTTGGGTTTTGGGGTTTCAATAAAAATAGGGTCTATAATAGTGTATTTATAGGCAAAATTTTCAGCTGAAATTTTCCCATAAATAATATTATTATTATCCCATTTATTATTCTCATTAATAATTAAAACACCTTTTAATTATTAATCCTTTTTCTAAACACTTTAGAAATAATTCTCTCTCTTGATTTAATTTCCAAAAATTAAATCTTTTAATTAATAATATTAAGAACTTTTCTTAATTAATTTATAATCAATTAAATCTCATTTAATCAATTATTAAATTTTCCAATTAATTATTTATTTCACAAATAAATAATTATTAGCCATTATTAATTAATTCCTCCACCATAAAATCATTCTCTTTTTATGGTGTGACCCTGTAGGTTCAATATTAAGCCGGTAGTAGAAATAAATAATAATAAAACTATTTTATCATTATTTATATAAATTCTCTATTTTATTAAATATGATTAATTAATTAATCACATTTATTCTACATCGTGAGGGATACTTCTCAGCATATCGCGACTATCCGGATAATATGAATTCACTGCTTAGAATACCAAGAACCTATTCAGTGAATAGTTACCGTACAATAAACTCCTTCTACCCTACAATGTCCCGATTAAATACAAGGCATGGATCTCGTGTCAAGCCTATCTAATTCAATCACTTGCTTACCATTTACTATGCTTAGTTCTATGCAAATTAGAAACTCCTTTCTAATTTCATTCACTCTGGCCAGAGATTCCTGAACTAGCATAAGTGGATCAGCCTTGAACATTCGCTTCCTTCACTGGAAGGGGTAGATCCTTTATTGATCATACACTATCTTCGTGTACAAATTCCTATACCCAGTAGAGCCCTAATAATTGTCCCTGGAGACTAAGAACTAAACCAAAGCATAGTTCAGTGTACACAAGATGACTATGATGACCTCAAGTCTAAGGATACTTGTACAACTATCACTATGTGAACAACTGCTGACACGTGAGTGAACTCCATCAGTTGTTCAACTGTGTGAGTCATGTTCAGTGAACTTATTCTATAATAAGCACCTACATACTAGCTATAGTGTCACCATACAAATGTCTATGAGAACAGACATCCTTCATAATGAAGCAAGCATAGTATGTACCGATCTTTGCGGATTATTAATTACCAGTTAGTAATCCTATGACCAGGAACTATTTAAGTTTAGAGTTATCATCTTTTTAGGTCTCACTATTATGATCTCATCATATCCATAAAAAGCTTTACTCTAAACTATGGTATATCTTATTTAAACACTTAAATAGATAAAGCCCGTAATGAAATCAAAACAGATTACATAAAAGTTATTCCTAAATCCTCGTACATGATTGGACTTAGGACATATTCCTTTCATATTGACCCTCACTTGGGCCTTTCACTCTACTGGATTTATGCTATCTTGCAACTATAGTGGTCAACCTAGGCCTCACTCATAAGTGCTCTAAAACTATGTGGTAAGTGAAAGTGCTTATTATGGTAAATTTCAGAATGACATCTAAGGTTTCTTGGGTGCATTAGACACTCTTACACTAAAAGTTTACCTCCAAACATTCTACACTAGACTCTTCTGATCATAAGGCAACTCCCAAACTTGATGTGGCTCAAGGGCCTAGCTTGGGCCTCCCTAGGCCTAACTTAAAGTCCATGGTTCCCCTGTTTTTCTAAGCAGAAAAGGTGCTGACTTGAACTAAATTGTGACACATTATTCTAACTCAAATCCTATGAACTATGGCTGGAAAAACTCCTCTAACTAAGGCCCAACAGGGCCTAATGAGGGCCTCCCTATGACATTGTCAAAACTTCCCATTTCTAAGTTGCAACAAAACTGTCCCCTGCTGGACATATTTTGTGATTCCACTCGTGCACCTAACCAAACGTCTTACAAACCTCCAAAAATCACCTAAAACCTATTGTATACTCCTAGTGCCAGCTTCTGGTGGCTTGGGCCTCAAAGTGCACAACAAATGCCCATTCAAAACTTCCCCACAAACTAGTGCAACAATTCTGGAAAAATGCAAACACTAATTAAACCCTTTCCACCTTAACTCCCACTTATTAACCAAACATCCAACCTTTACCAAAGCAAACCTAGTGCATCAACATCCTAAAATAATTCCTCAATAGGATTGGAGATCATCCATGCCCTAGAACACCGACATGCAAATAAATATACAACATACAACTCATGGAAATCACTTAACAAGGTTTCGACTAAACATGGAGTTTAAATTCTTGCAAATTCGACTTGAACCTATTTCTCAACCTTAATAATTATGAAATATATCTTCTCTTAACTATTATTAAGCAATATATCATGGAAACAATCTATTTCAAGCACACATAATTCGAATTTATAGAATTTTAAACATGAAAACATGATTTCGAGGAGAGTAGCATACACAACATGGTTGTTAGGTCCCAATGTGTTTGTAGAAGGGGGGTTGAATACAAACAGTACCGAATAATCGAATTAAATGCGGAATAAAAAATGTGAAACAAAATTCAAGTTAAATAAAAATATTATTAAACTTGAAAGGTGTTACAACAACTGTATCGATTACAAGGAATTAATCTCAAATTAATTATCACAAATCTAGAATAAATTCGACATGAACTTTTTCTATTTTTGTAATAAAAAGATTCAAATGCTAAACGCAATTTGAGATTAAGTTCTAGGGATTTTGATCCGCTAGATTGATATACAAGAACAAGATAAATAATTCTAGTGGTTTGGATTTAACATTAACAAACTAGAATATTGATCTTGAATAAGCAGATGAATGATGAAATATTTTTCTTTTGTTTTCTGCTGTGTTCTCTCTTGTTCTGTATTGGTTGCTGTGTTGATTGCTAATGAAACAAAAAGTCTTCTGCTTCTTTTTATCAAACAGCCGAGATGAAAAAGAACTGGTATGACAATCTTTTGTTCAATAAGACTTTCGGCAGGACAATCTATTTGAACTGGCATGACTTTCGGTATGACAATTGATTGTCATACCGATTGTCATATAAGTACAATTCAGATTGTCTTGCAAAGATTAATAACAGATTTTTAATCTAATATAATTCTAATAAGACAATCAAATGTATTGGCATGACTTTCGGTATGACTATTGATTGTCATACCGATTGTCATACTAATACAAACGGTTGACTTTGAATTAAAACAGATTTTAAATCAATTAGAATTTTGAAAATCTTTAATATTAATTCTGAATTAATTAATCAATTAATTTAATTAATAAATAAATTAATCTTTGCAGATATAATTTATTCTCTTAATTAAATTATATGACTTAATTAATTAATTGAGAATTAATACTAATCTTGAGCAGCAACCAATCTTCTGAATATCTTCTGAAAATCACTGAGAATTATGAATCAATTCCACCACTTTAACGTTGACACTCGATGTACTGTCTGGTTCATGAGTGACTAACTTCTGTGACGTTTCTTCATGTCTTGACTTTGATACTTTGATTTTCTTCAGATTAAATCCTTGTAATTAATGATACTCTGACGAGATCTCTGTCACTTGATTAAATCCACGATCTTGACTTATATCACTGAGGCATGATCAATTTCTTGAACTTCTTCCAGTGAATTAATTCCTCAAGTCTGTAGATGAACCTTGTCTCTGAATCCTTTGACAGATATTACTTTGCGAGATCTCTCTGATGGTAGTTCCACTATTTACTTATTACATTCTTATTTGAGTTGAGTTGAATCCTCGAATATACAAATAGGCTATGACATATGACTTACAATCTCCCCCTATTTGTTTGTTTGACAATAACACACAAATACCTAGAGGATAACTCAACTAACAAATAAGAAAAAGATATAAATAGAAATGCAAAGTAAATAGTAGAAAGGTTCTGGACTAGATTTAACATTTTCCAGATTCCAAGTAGATGTTCCTTTAGACTGAACATATCTTCAAGTAGTTCCATTTTCATTTGTACAACCACATTTCCTGTTGAGAAGCCCATATCTCTTGCTTCTCCCCCTATGAGAATCAACTGATTAAAGAAGATCACCTTCGTTTTACCACCTCTCCCGTACAATAGGATCCGCAGATAAAAACCAATGGTACTCCCCTAACAGCTTCTTCCCTTATCAGAAAATCACCTTGTGTTTACCACCTCTCCCGTACAATAGGATCCGTAGTTAGAAACAACAATGGTGTGGTGTAGTGTACATATGATCTTTTTCTTCCTCCCTGCTATTTCTCCCCCTTAGTTGAGGAATCCTCCAAACTATTACTTAAGCTTTTATCTCCCCCTTAAAGAAGGAATGTATGCCGTCGTCTGAAGGAGTTCTCATATTTCACTTGGTTGGAAAAGAAATAACAAGTAGTTTCTCTTTCTCACTGTGAGTGTGTGATTCTGTTTAGTGTACCTCACATGTGTTTCACTCTTCTCTCCACTCGTGTTTACACTCTTTCTCATAAGTGTATCACTCCTCTCATAGCTCCATATTCCAGCTGTACCTGCAAGGAAAATCACCTTAGCCATCCTTAAAGGAGGTCACAGGTGGTGCAATGGGAGTTCACAAATCCCCATCCTTGTTAAACTCGTCAGATGAATCTGAGTCATAATTTACAAGTTGCTAGTTTCCCTTTTAGGGTTCCAGATTTGAATTCTGGGAAGGTAAACAATGATCCAACGAATTTAGCATAAAGATCAAAGTTCCCTTCTAATGTCTGTGAAGACATTTCCTTGTGACTTATCAGGTAATATCTGAATCATTGTCAACAAGTTGCCGATCTGCGCCTATGTCAGATCCACTATCCGCAGATGCATCCAGGGGATTTAAGCCTGGGGAGGTAGACACTGACCACTGACATATGGCTTTTGGATCAGTATCCTCTCCTAACACCTGTAAAGGCAATTGGTCCACTAACGAACCTTGAACAATCGAATCTGACCTTAAAATGGTCGAAACTCTTGTTTCCGTCAACTCATCCTTTGTGTGTGTAACCTCTCCTTGTGCATCAAGAATTGATTATGTTTGAAGTGGTGACACTACATCGGATACCTTGGCCGCAAAATTCAATAGACTCACCCTGTTGAGAGAATGAATCTAGTAACTGTTTTTGTGCCTTTTCAGCCATTACATCTTTTTGAGAAGATGTATGGGGGCTAGCAGTTGTCTCGGTTTAAATACTACTCATCTATGTATGAGACAGAGCCACTGGGTTGACTACAGAACCTTCCTTATGTGGTGCACTAGGCACTATCTCCCTCACGCTCATTCATACTATATTTAGTGGTAAGAGAGTGTTGGTTGGTTCTGTTTCTGTGTTTGTCTTTACAGTCTGGGATAGACGTTGTGGGTTTTCAACCTCATGACTGTCAATGAAAGAAAGTCATTGGAGACTGAACCTGTAACACAGAACATATGGTAATAGAGAGAAAATGATTTACAATAGTGATTTCAAAAGATTTTACATGAAATAAGAAATCACTAATGTAGAGAGAAGTTTAATTTTGTTTTTCAATATGAATGAGTTTTTGATAAAACATTGATCACTTAGGGTAAAGTCTAAGTAATTCTCATTCATGTCAAAAGCTTACAAATATCTGCAACATAATGTTAACAAGATATCATTGACCGATACTTGTCAAGTACTTTAGATACTAATTGTTATGTTGCATTAACAATATACCACTGCACATATAAAACAATATGATTGTGCTTAGTGATAAGATAGTTATTAATATGACGACTCTACTTATTCATATAAAATTATAACTTCTGTTAGAGTGCCATACCATGTCCTTGACGATTGCTTGAGCAGTATACTAGTTCATACCAACCTGAAGTGAGATTGTGAAGAAGAGATTGCATAGTCCAATAGATCTGCAGCTGCAAAGTCCATGAACTGTGGTGCACTGACTTCCTCTTTTAACTCACCAACCAGGAGTACACTTGTACACATCTTACTAGAGTACAATTCCAAGTGTAATGTGCAGCAAGTGCCTGATATGTCGTAATATTCTCAAGTCTCGTCACTGGTGCTATATGTTAGATACTGCTTCCTGATAATAACCTAGCACACTATACAAAATTTTACTGATAACATATCCAGCTTGCAAACAGCCATATCCCTCAGATACACCTTTGCTGTTATCTCCAAAGGTAACCAGGGGGCCAGCTTTCTCAATCCACATTTGATAGCAGGGCTCTATCTCCGATCATATGTCTTGACGATCCACTGTCAAGAATCCACACTACCGGTTGTACCTGTTTAATGCCCTGCAACACAAATGGATTAACCCTTCTTCGGAACCCAAACTTGGTTGGGCCCGGCATACTTGTAGAACTGTCCTTTGTCAGGCAAAACAACATTTTTAATTTTAATTGCCTCAACTTTCTCAATGACTGAACATTTGACCTTGTAAACAGCGTTAACAAATTTCTGTTTAAGCTTAGGCACAAATGTCTCCTTTCTAGCCTTAGAAGGACTAGCAGTCTTAGACCTATCATGCTTCTTATTATTCACATGCTGACGAGGAGTAGTCTTATCATTAGACACATGCTTACCATTAAAATAAGCATACATCATATTAAAAGCACAAGACATACAATTAGAAACACCACATGCTTTATGAGAGTGATTAACAGCAGGCAATTTATGCATGGTAGACATGGCATTATTGTTATCCAACTCATGTGTGTCTGAGTTAGTCTCAGTTGCTTTCACAACTTTGACTGGAACTTTCGACTCACTTGACTTGGAAACAATCTTCTCATTAGCATGATCCTCAGCACGTATTTCTTCTTGAATAACAGAAGAGGTCGCATCAAATGGTTCAGCAATTGATGGTTTATAGAGGGGTTCATCAACACCCTTAAGCACATGTGGTACTTCCCTCCCTTTAGCACATACACGAGGAGGGGAGTTTATGCCTAATTCTCCAATAGCAGCATTGTAATCATAACCTATTCCAGATGTTTGATTAACAGCTTGCTTACTGTAGAACTCTTTAGCCTTCGAACAAGAATTGAAGTAGGCTCTAACCTTAGTCTCAAGACCGGTGATCTTGTCTTTGAGAATAGTTTCGAGTTTTCTATAACAGTCAACTCTATTCTCTAGAAAAGATACCTGTTCTTTTAATTTGTCTTGATTAATGTGCACAAGTCTTAATTCATTGACCTCTTTCTCAAGGTCTGTGATCTGTAAACTTAACAGTTCATTATCACGACGTGCACAATCTAAGTTACCTCTTAGATGATAAACCATTTCAGCATCAGAAAGTTTTACCTCTATTCTTGACGATGAAGCTTTTCCATCAATAGCCATAAGAGCAAGATTTCCTTCATCTTCATCTTCACTGTCAGTATCATCCCAGCTTCTTCCCTTTGCCAGATAAGCCCTTTCAGAGTTCTTTCTTACTTGCTTTGGCTTCCTACATTCTGTGGCAAAGTGTCCCAACTCATTACAGTTATAGCATCTAATGGTGCTCCGATCAACCATCCCTGTTTTGTATCCACCACTGCTGGTGTTAGAGGATGAAGATCCACCTTTCTGGAATTTGTTGTAGTTGGACTTGTACTTAAACTTGGGATTCTTCTTGAATCTGACATGAGAGAATCTCTTGACAATTTGGGCCATTGATTCATCTTCCAATTGCTCCAGTTCTTCCAAGGAATAAAAATCATCACTTGATTGATTTGTAGTAGGAGGATCATATTCTGCTACTAACTCATTTTCCTCACCCTTAGAAAACTGTACCATTCTTTCTAACTGTTGAGATTGTTGTTGTTGTTGACCTTCAGCTACAAGTGCAGTAGATGTGCTGACCATTCTATCCTTCCCGTAGACTTCCTTCTGTTGAATCTGCTCCAACTCATAGGTTTTTAACACTCCATAGAGCCTGTCCAAAGAAATCTCACTCAGATCTCTAGCTTCTCTAATGGCAGTGATTCTATGTTCAAGATGAGTTGGTAGTGTTAAAAGAAACTTTTTGTTGACCTCCCTGACTGAATAATACTTTCCATTGATGTTCAGGTTGTTGATCAACGCATTGTATCTCTCAAACACTTCAGTAATTCCTTCTCCTGGATTTGATTTGAAATGTTCATATTCAGAGGTTAGGATCTCCAACTTGTTTTCCCTAACTTCCTCTGTGCCTTCATTAATCACCTCAATAGTTTCCCACATGTGTTTGGAATTTTTACAGTTCATCACATGTCTGTTCATCAAGGGATCAAGGGAATCAATTAATATTAATTGAAGGCTGGCATCCAAGGAGGCTTCTTCCTTCTCAGCAGGAGTAAAATCTTCAGGCTCTTTTGGATAGGTTCTAGCTTCAGTAGTCACCACACCATCTATTATTACCTCCGGTTCAATAACCATCGGAGTTTTTATACCCTTCTTTAACAAGTTTGAATATTTGGGATTTGCAACTTGTAAGAATAATAGCATCTTCTTCTTCCACATGATATAATTCTCTTTATCAAATTGTGGAATTTTAACGGTTCCAACTTTATGTGAAGTCATTATGAATTTTTGAATAAATAGAAATTCAAGGAGTTGAAAAATCACAAAAGTCTAGGATCTTGATTTGTTCGTTAATCAGAAGGCTCTGATACCAATTGTTAGGTCCCAATGTGTTTGTAGAAGGGGGGTTGAATACAAACAGTACCGAATAATCGAATTAAATGCGGAATAAAAAATGTGAAACAAAATTCAAGTTAAATAAAAATATTATTAAACTTGAAAGGTGTTACAACAACTGTATCGATTACAAGGAATTAATCTCAAATTAATTATCACAAATCTAGAATAAATTCGACATGAACTTTTTCTATTTTTGTAATAAAAAGATTCAAATGCTAAACGCAATTTGAGATTAAGTTCTAGGGATTTTGATCCGCTAGATTGATATACAAGAACAAGATAAATAATTCTAGTGGTTTGGATTTAACATTAACAAACTAGAATATTGATCTTGAATAAGCAGATGAATGATGAAATATTTTTCTTTTGTTTTCTGCTGTGTTCTCTCTTGTTCTGTATTGGTTGCTGTGTTGATTGCTAATGAAACAAAAAGTCTTCTGCTTCTTTTTATCAAACAGCCGAGATGAAAAAGAACTGGTATGACAATCTTTTGTTCAATAAGACTTTCGGCAGGACAATCTATTTGAACTGGCATGACTTTCGGTATGACAATTGATTGTCATACCGATTGTCATATAAGTACAATTCAGATTGTCTTGCAAAGATTAATAACAGATTTTTAATCTAATATAATTCTAATAAGACAATCAAATGTATTGGCATGACTTTCGGTATGACTATTGATTGTCATACCGATTGTCATACTAATACAAACGGTTGACTTTGAATTAAAACAGATTTTAAATCAATTAGAATTTTGAAAATCTTTAATATTAATTCTGAATTAATTAATCAATTAATTTAATTAATAAATAAATTAATCTTTGCAGATATAATTTATTCTCTTAATTAAATTATATGACTTAATTAATTAATTGAGAATTAATACTAATCTTGAGCAGCAACCAATCTTCTGAATATCTTCTGAAAATCACTGAGAATTATGAATCAATTCCACCACTTTAACGTTGACACTCGATGTACTGTCTGGTTCATGAGTGACTAACTTCTGTGACGTTTCTTCATGTCTTGACTTTGATACTTTGATTTTCTTCAGATTAAATCCTTGTAATTAATGATACTCTGACGAGATCTCTGTCACTTGATTAAATCCACGATCTTGACTTATATCACTGAGGCATGATCAATTTCTTGAACTTCTTCCAGTGAATTAATTCCTCAAGTCTGTAGATGAACCTTGTCTCTGAATCCTTTGACAGATATTACTTTGCGAGATCTCTCTGATGGTAGTTCCACTATTTACTTATTACATTCTTATTTGAGTTGAGTTGAATCCTCGAATATACAAATAGGCTATGACATATGACTTACAATGGTTGATCATCATATTAACATCTTAAAACTAGCATGCATGGCTAATCATGATTATATAGTGAAATTTCAGTAGCATGCAAAGGTTTTTAAAGCATGGTTTCTCCATAAAACACTTGTTTAAAACATATATGAAATGTATCTCATAGAGAGCTCTTGAATTCACAAGAATCAAGAGTTTCTCTATGGAGATCACACAAAAGCTACACATGCAACCATGAAACTTCATCTCCCAATCACAAAACTCTTAGGAAGTATATAAAATAAATATAGGTAGGGGAATTACACTAGGGAAGATGAGAATGGAATGAAAAACATAGAAGGGAGTGGGGAGGGGGTTCTCGGCCTAGAGCAAGGAGGAGAGGGAAGGGAGGGAGGTGAGATGAGGGTGGAGTGTGGAGTGAGTGAAATGATTCTCATATTTTGTGCTTGGTTTTATGCTTTTGATTGACTAAAAGAAATGAGTGAAAATGAGAATGTACAATAATAACCTCTAGCTAAAGTTAGGCTATTTTGCATGCAAGGTTAATGTGGTAATTTGGCTAACAAAAGGTGAGTTAGTGGGGTTGGAAATGTCTCCTTTGCCCTTTAATAGAATGGAAGAGTGATTTGCATGCAAGGGTTTCCATGTAATTTGCTAATTATTAACAAACAAATTTTCAAAGATTTATTTTTATAAAATAAAATAAAGGTTCAAAAATTATAAAATTTACACCATAAAATAACTTGGACTTTTAGAAATTTTATGAGATCACTTTTGAAATTTGGGAATGAAATGACTTTTAAAAGAAAATTTTCCAAGGTTTAGAATATTCCTTATAAATTAAAAATAAGGGTAATTAATAAAACTCTTGCTTTGAAAAAATTATATTCTATAGAAAGCAACTTATAACGCAGCAAATTCCATTCACACAAACGTACAACCACTGCGCATATTTATAATCGCCTCTAATATTATACAGAATTCACAAATAATATTACACAAAATTCCGGTCGTAACAGCTATGTAGTCCGCCTCACATATTGAGAGGGCTACTATCTGCTGCTTTTATGATGACCACTAAAATACCGCTGATCCGATATGAAAAATATATCCTGAAGTGCTTTTCCCGTCATCCAAATCACCATCATAGTCACTTTCTGAGTAGCAAAATAATTTCAAATCTTGAGAATGCATGTGAAATTAACCAAGATCAAGTGTATCTTTTATGTACCTCAAATTCTTTTAGCCTCCATAAAGTGATCTTTCTTCAGCTTCTCCATGTACCTACTAACCAATCCAATCGCATACATAATATCAGGATGAGTAAAAGTTAGGTACCTCAGACATTTCACAAAACTTTTGAACAACGTCAGATTTACTAACTCCCTCGTTGAATCAACCCTGAGCTTTATGCTTGCTTCTATTGGCGTGCTCACTGGCTTGCATTCTTCCATTTTAAACATCTTTAAAATCTGTTTCGTATTTTTTTTCTGAGACATAAAAATCTTCTCTTTGCTTTGCTTCACCTCAACTCTAAGAAAGTACAACATTTGACCAAAATTTGTCATCTCAAATTCGTTAGTCACAAATTTTTTAAAATCAATAAACATACCAGGGTCCGGTAAAGATCATGTCATCCACGTAGAAGCAAACGATCATAATATCTTCCATTAAATTTATTTTCTTGCATAGAGCATGCTTGTATGGACTCTTCACAAAAACATTTTTCTGAAAGTGTTCATCAACTCTTGTGTTCCATGCTCACAGAGGTTGCCTCAAACCATATAAGGATTTATTTAGTTTGTATACTTTATTTTCTCGGCCCTTCTAAACATATCCGGAGGGCTGCTCAATATAGAATTCTTCTTCGAGACATCCATTAAGAAATGCTGACTTGACATCTATTTGAATAATCTTCCACTGATTCTGAGCTGCAATTATTGTGAAAAGTAGTATGGTATTAACTCTTTCAACTAGAGTAAAAACCATCATAGTCAATACCATATCTTTGCTTTTGGCCTTTAGCCACCAACCCTGCCTTGTGTTTTTCCACTTCACCATCTTGATTCATCTTGATCTTGTAGACCAATTTGACACCAATTGCTTTGTGTTTTTCTGGAGGATCTGTGAGCTCCCAAGTATCATTTTTCTTGACTGCACCAATTTTTTCATCCATGGTTTTGTCCATTTTGCTTTCTTCAGAAGGTTCCTTATATCTTACTGGATCACATTCATCCATTGAACAATATAAAGAATAACCAAAAGATGTTTGTATCAGATTTGTTTCTTTATTAATAATATCCAAACTCCGCATTTTTCTCGCTGCTCCCCTCCAAACTGCTACTTCCCCCTGTCGATGGCGTCAATACGAGAGTTTGTTGATTTGGACTTTGTGGAGGAGTTGGATCATCATCTCCATAATCTTCAATGTTGGATTTGTTGAACTCGAAATCTTATGAAATAATTAAATTCTTCGTTACTGGATTGTAGAGTTTGTACGCCTTGATTTTTTTTCATACCCGGATATGATACATTTTTCTCCTATGTCATCCAGCTTCTTTCTTTAATGATCAGGAACATGTGCATATGTAATATACATGAAAATTCGGAGATGTCCAACTGATGGTTTACTCACACACCATGCTTCATTTGGAGTTTCGTTTCTCACGCTTTTTATTGAACATCGAATCAACAAATAAATCGCATAAAAATAGCTTTAGCCCAAAAAGTTCTTGGAAAGTGCTTTGCTTTCACCATGCTTCTCGCCATATCAAGAATTATGTGATTTTCCTCTCTACAATGCTATTTTGCTGAGGAATGTATGCCATTTTTAAGTGATGATTAATTCCATGCACTCTGCAAAAAGTACTAAAAAAGTCTGAAGTATACTCACCACCTCTATCTAATCCGAGTATCTTTAAATACCAGCCACTTTGCTTTTCTGCCAATGCTTTGAACTCCATGAATATATCAAGAGCCTCCAATTTTTCTTTCAGGATATACACCCAATTTTCCAGCTAAACTCATCAATAAATGTTAGGTAATACTAGTTTCCATCAAGAGACACAAATCAAATGGACCAACAATATATGTGTGAACTATCTCCAATGGCCTCGCAACTCTTCATGATTTTTCAGCGGGAAAACTTTGTTTGTGTTGCTTCCCCTTGACACATGCTTCACACAAATTATCTGGTTCGTTGATTTCTTGCAAACTTTGCACCATCTTTGTCTTTGACAATAATTTTAAGCCAGAAAAACCAAGATGACCATAATTCAAATGCCATTACCACCGGACATTTTTAATGACCTACTTTAAGCAATTATGCACCTTCTCCTGCATATCAATGTGAATAGGCGATTGTTTGACATTTCCACATTAGCGATCAATTCTTGAACCTGATTTCTGATGGTTAAATAATTTTTTGCATTTGGATAATATATCATTTCTCCACAAGTTGGCCAAGACTGATGATATTACTTTTGAAAGTTGGTATAATAAACATCATTTATATACTTTTTATCACTTTACTACAATTATAATTGTACCTTTTTATTTGACAGGAATCTTCGAAGCATCGCCAATAGTTATTTCTCCTGTCACAGTCCAGTCTATCTCCGTAAATAAATCTTTGTGACTAGACATGTGATTGCTTGCACTAGAACAAGATAGCAAACGTTCTTCTTGCCTTCCTCGTCTCCTTTGTAAGTGAAAAATTTAGCAGAACCCACATCTTTATCTTCTTTTGCTGTTTGAAAATGACTTTTTTCTTCCACCTTCATAGATCTACATTGGTAACTGAAGTGACCATATTTATTACAGTAATAACACTAAAATTGAGATTTGTCACCTCATTGAAATCCGCCTCTTCCACGACCTCTAATATTTTTAGTACGGCCAGATTATTGAGAACCTTCAGTATTCTGGCCCCTATTGAAGGACAGTCTTCCACGTCCTTGTCCACCCCGATAGACACCTCTAAAGCTACCTCTTCTACGAATAAAAGTGCTACTTTCAGAATTGTCACCAATGGACACCTTACACTACAACGTCTTTTTTAGATGGCTTGCATCATCATACTAGTTCATCTGTTGCTCATGCACTTCAAGTGAACCAACAAACTCGTCAAACGAAACTGTTGAAAAACCTTTTGACTTCTTGATATAAGTAACAACATAATCAAATTTCTGGTTATCGTCGAGACTTTCACCATTTCATTTCATTTCATTTGTTACCATTTTCAAATGCATAACTTATTCACAGATATTTTCTGAAGACTTCAATTTAATATTTTCGAACTTGCCACAAAGAACTTGGAGCGACACCTTTTTCACTAATTTTCAATACCTTTCCTGTAAAATCTCCCAAGCCTTTTTATATATTTTTGCCACCGAGATTTTTTCAAAGAATGATTTCTCAATTCCTTGAAAAATTAAGTACAAAGCTTGTTGGTCTTTTTTCTGGGACTACTTTAACGATGATTTCTGCTCATTTATTAAGTGTACTTCAACAAATACATCTACGTGTTCAATAAACCCATTTTCAACCATATCTCAAATACCTGGGAACTGAGTAACACCTTCATTTGAATACTCCAATTTCCATAATTTGTCTTTGTCAACTTTGAAATATGTGGTTGCAACATTTTTGCCATTTTTCAAAAATATAACTCGGGCTCGGATACCACTTTTGGAAAATGTGAATGGGCTTACTCAAACAAACATTAACTTAAATACAATAATATATATTTAAGATGTATAAAATACACACACTTGTATTATCTCTTGAAGCTAGAACTTTGATTTTTTTTTCTTACACCAGGAAAGCTTCGACTCTGTTTCTTTTGGCTATATTTTTAACTTTACTTCAGTGTATACTACTAATAAACTAGAAGTTGAGTTGCCTAAATATAGGCTCTAGACTAATTAACCTTACCTCATTAATTACATCATAAACTATTTATTATGACAAAGACTATTCACTATAGCTTTTATGATTACAACTATGGATACATACATGCAGGTATTACAAACAACTAGTTTCTTTTCTCTCCAGATGCAGCTTACCTGTTTATATGGCTTTCATTTTTTATCTAAATAACTGAACCAATATCTTATTTATTTCACATGCCGTTGTAATTAATTCATTTCAGAAATTTGCTCAATGCCATGTACCAAGTCAAGTATTACTCTAGTATTACTCTAGTTACAATTTTGTTTTACTTTCTTTTAGTACCCATTTCCAACGCACACGAACACATATTTGATAACATATTATATATAAACCCAAATGTTATTATTAATACTTCAGGGTACAAGTTTAAATTCTAACACTCCCACTCAAACTCTGCTTTCCATTCTGAGCTTTTCTTTTATTTTATAAAACACGACCGGCTTTAATGGCTTCGTAAATGTATCTGCTAAATTTTCTTCCATCTTGCAGTTTACCAGCTCCATAATTTTCTCGTTCACATATTCTCGAATAAAATAATATTTAATGTTGATGTGCTTACTTTGATTGTGTGACACCGGAATTTTCGCTAGTGAAATAACTATTATTATTAATATTTCAGGGGTAAGAGTCTGAATTCTAAAAGATTAAAGAGTGATGTTCTCTATGAGTTTTTCAAAAAATCTGAAACTCTTCTCATATTAGTGGTAGGAGGTAAATCCCCCTTCTCCGGTCAATATTTTACGGTTTAGCAAGAGGTAAAAAATTACTTGTTTACGCACATATGCCTGTAGTGCTGAAATTTTAGCTACACTTTGATTGTTTCATAAATTTTCTTTAATCTTCCCGTCTTGATTTAGATAGTCTTGGTGTTTCTAATTTTAATTTCATTTTCTATAGGAAGAAATAAAAGGTTTGTATGAACTCATTCTGAACATATCAAACAGTTGTTACACTAATGGAAATAATTCTCATAGGAGAAAGTATGAAGCAGAAAAAGAAAAGAAGTTTAAACTCTATTATGTTTTTGAATATAAAGTCTGAGAAACTGAAAAATTTATCATAGTATTTTACAATAAGAAAGCATTTGCTCAGTATAAGTTTATTACTAGGGTTTAAAAATTGAAGCTCATTACTAGGGTTCGAAGAGTGAAATATATACTATATTTATGGAGAATTCTCAAATTCGACTATATAATATATTTAGGGTAAAATATGACCAGGCAGTAGTTGTAGAACTTTCTTCTACATTGTGTATTTCCGTGTCATTTATATTCTAAGTAAATGAAGCAGTTCTACTGGGAAATGATAAGGGTGCGAAGCTATAAAGAACTAAGACCATACAATATATGATTCTATAATGAGTTTTTAGGTCATGTGTAATTCTCTAATCTATGTAAATTTATTATATAACATAAGTTTTGCCGAGTCATACTAAACTTATGTGTTTACATTTTGCAATTGACAACATGAATTCCATCACATGTTTCCAACTTTTGTTATATGTGCATATATTTTCCTAAATTATTTTTATAATTAATTTCTGATAAATAAATAAACTTGTTATAGAGTTTACTTTCCTAGAAGTACAACACTGATCATTTGAGTACCTAGCATATAAGCATGTGTAGTTAATATTGAGATTGTAGATTTTTATAATAATTTTTGATTGACCTGTACAGTATGAAGAGATTAATCAGGTATTTATGTACTGAAAGGGTGGTGTCTCTTAAAAACACCTATAAAAGATTTCCATTTAGCATGTAAAAATATTAACCTTGTAAATTAAAATGGCCAAAAATCACTCATTCAAACCACTTGAAGGTTTTGTGAAAGTTAATGTGAATGGTTATATTTGGGGAATCTCTAGAGGAATAAAACAAAACTTGGTTAGGTGTTATCAAAAGAGATTATTAACGAAAATTTTTGGATATGCTAAGAAGGAGTCAACCTTTTCTACATAAAAAAAATTCTAAGAAGGATCCAAAGTTGTATAACTTAAAAGAAAAACCATTTATTTATTGGGGTGATGGGCCTCGGACTAGCCTCAAAAGATACTTATCAAAGTGTTATTCTTGAGATATTTAATATAGATATAACATGAGCCTGGAAAGATTATAAAAATAATATATGATAAAGATAAGGAATAGCAAGATGTATCGACAATAAAAAAATATCACGTTATAATTACATATATTCTAGCTTTCTTCTCAAACTTTCATTCTACAATTGCCAATTTTCTAAACTCTAGATTTTTTCTCAATAGATTACACCATTTTGCTTGTAGTTAAGGTTCTTATAAAGCTGATTTAGGATTTTTCTCAAACGGAAGAGTCATGTGCTAGATTCTTATTTATATTTAACCAATTAAAGCTTAAGCTTAAATAAAAAATTTATAATACTTGCAACCAATTTCTACTTTAAAGCGCTTGTGAAAAATAGAAATATAGTCAAACTTCGTGCGTGGGTTTTCGGCCCAAGCTGATTTTTAAAAAGATAAATGTTAATCATTCAAAATAATTTAACCTATGCCTTAGCCAACTTAAATATTGATAAATCTGTAATTTTAATTATTGTCAGCCGTTTAAATCTGTAATTTAACACATACAATTTTAAATAGTCAAATTGTATGTTTCACCTATCATATGAAAGCGATTAGTTTCTTCCTTATACCATGTGACAATAATTAGATCTTCATGTAGATCTTCATCATATACTATATTAATGAGAAAATGCAAGTGAAAACTATTATGAGCGTAAGAGAGTCAAAAGTGTGGAACCAATGTATCATTTTTATAGTTTGGCAGTTTAATATCTTAAAAGACTAACATAGTGAATACATATTCAATCTTGTCCATATATACATAATCTTAGAGGGTCAAGTTTTTGTGTGTGCATTATTCAGTGTTATTCTTGTGTGCTAATTTATTATTCTATTTTTTTTGTACTTTAACAATTAATAGACAAAGATCAGTTAAGGCAAAATGAAAATATCAAGAAGTAAGGTTCTCTTTGCTAACAGAGTTTCATGTCGAAATTTAAAATCACCTTTCAAGCAATTTCTTTATACTTTTAAATGATCTTAATTTTTTATTCTTTTTCTCTTTTCTCAATTTTGGCAAGACAGCAAAAATGTTCATAAAGATCCTCAACATAAGTTTGTGAGCATCAATCGTTCCCCACTTAAATATTTATTTCATCATATCTTTTTAAATTTATTGTTAGTATTAGTACATTGGTGTCTCAAAAAATATCAACAAGATTTAAAAATTAAAATGATCAATTATTATTTGGACAAGCATATTGACAAAGAACTAGGAGGTGATGAACCAGACTATGTGAAAGTCGAGTTCGAGGAAGCAAAAATCTTTAACGAATCATCACATGGTCATTCTGGATCATAATCAGATGACACACTTTTGGTCGCTTCAACTGTAGCTATTGAGCGAGCCCATCAGCTAAATGACATAATTCAATTGACATAACTTTTCTATGTACTTTATAAAGTTTTATCAGTATTGATCATCAAGAACAATGCTTCACTTTCGAAGCATATAAATAGGGTATTTCTAAATTTCTAAGGATTGGGGAATCTTTTTTAATTTACCAGCGGGGCACCTTATATTTGACTTCAAAACTAATTGAAATAATTCAGTTGACATAACTTTTCTATTTATTTTTTGAAGTTCTATTAGTATTGATCATCAAGCACAATGCTTCAATTTCAGACCATATGATAGGAAATTTCTAAATTTCTAAGTATTGGGGCATCTTTTTCTTTGTACAAGTGGGGCACCTTATATTTGGCTTTAAAACTAATAACTGATATTGTGATGGGTAGCAGGTAAATCCCCCTTCTCCTATCAATATTTTACGGTTTAGTAAGAGGTAAAAATTTAATTATAAAGCACATCATATTGTAATAACTGCAATATTATAGATGGGAGATCAACGTTACTTATTTACCATCTACATTGGCCACTAAAATAATGCTTCATGTTATACATCCAGTTGTGCCCTCCAAAGCCATTAAATATGAAAACCAGCTTTTGGCTATTCTCAGAACCACCAAGGTTGGCTAGTCGGCACGTTCTTCTTTCTAGCTTGAATTAGAGATCCTTTTATTACTTACGCACATATGCCTCTGGTATTGAGATTTTTAGCTACACTTTGATTGTTACATACATTTGCTTTAATCTTCCAGCCTTGATTTAGATAGACTGGCAGTTTTTAAATTAATTTTATTTTCAACAGGAGAAAATAAATGGTTGTTGTTCACTCATTCAAAACATATCAAACAGTTGTTATATTAATGGAAATAATTCTCGCAAGAGAAAGTATGATGAAGAAAAATAAAAGAAGTTTAATATCCCTAGTCCCCTTAGTATGGTTATTCATAAATCTTGATAATTCAGTTTCGTTCACCAGAGTTGGTACAGAAAAAGAGAATAACCGAAACAAGAGTTGCACATGCAATCACTCATGGATTGAGATGGGGCATAACTTGGAGTTACGGAAGGATTTTAACAACTAGAAATACCACAATACTGTAGTTCCCATTCAAAATTTTATAAAAATACAAATCCAAGATTTTGACGTGATGAATTTTATAGTTGAGATAATCTCTATTATGGTTTTGAACAAGAAGATACGAAGTTTTAGAAATTGAAAAATTTAGCATAGTACTTTACAATAAATAAGAAAGCATTTGCTCATTCTAAGTTCACTGCTAGGATCTCAAGATTTAAGCTAATTACTAGGGTTCGAAGAGTGAACTATATAATATATTTATGAGGGATAATTCTCATATTGTACTAATTAATATATTTAGAGTAAAATGTATCCAAGTAGTAGTTGCAGAACTTTCTTCTACATTGTGTATTTCAGTGTCATTTTTATAACAAAATGAAGTAGTTCTTCACTTCTTCTAGGAAATGAAAAAGGTGTCAAGCTATAAGGTAAGGAGGAATCTCCAAGTCAACTTAGTACTAAGACGAGACAATATATGATTCTTAAATAAGTTTATAGGTTATGTATAATTCTCTAATCCATGTAAATTTATGATATAGGATAAGTTTTTCCGAGTCATACGAAACTTGTGCGCTTACATTTTGCAGTTGACTATATCAGTTTCATTATATGTTTCCACATGTTGTTATATGTGTATATATATTCCTAAACTATTATTTTTCTTTAATTTTTGATACATATAAAAATTGTTATCGAGTTTACTTGCCTAGAAGTATAACACTGAGCATTTGAGTAAGACTATAAACTTGTATAGTTATTAATATTGCGATTGTAGCATTCTGTAATAATATTTGTCAACCTGTACAATATAAATATATTAATCAGGTAATTATGTACTGAAAGGGTTGTATCTCTTGAAAATACTTATAAATACGATTTCCATTTATAGCGTGTAAATATATTAAACTTATAAAAAAGCAAAAATCATTCATTCAAACCACTTGAAGGTTTTATAAAAGTTAATGTGCATTGTTATCTTTGGGAAATCTCGAGAGGAATAAAACCAAACTTAGGTGTTATTAAAGGAGATTATTAACCAAAGATTTTTGGATATGCTAAGAAGGATCCACCTTGTCTACCTAATAAGAAAATGCTAAGAAGGATTGAAAGCTGTATAATTAAAAAAACAATTATTTGCAGAAGTGATGGGCCTCAGAATAGCCTGAGAAGGTAATTATGAAAATTTTATTCTTGAGATATTTCATAGATATGCAACATGAGCCTGGAAAGATTATATATAAGAATAATATTTGATGAAGAGAAGAAATATCAAGATGCACTGATAATAAAAAAATCACTTTATAATTACATATATTACAACATTATTCTCGACCTTTCACTTCTACAATTGCCAATTTTCTAAAGGGAAAATGAATTTTTTTGTCATTTAACTTTATACACTTTTAGAAACTAACCACTGAACTTTGAACTTATTTTTTTAAATCACCAATGTTACATTTAACTTTTAAAATGAGTATTCTGTTAGTGTTTAATAACTTCTGTTAATATTTGATGATGTGACATGCTGACGTGGTGTGTCTCCATATCTCTATTTAACAAATTGGGGAAAAACACAATCTAGGGTTTAAGATGCAATCTTAAATCAATTAAACATCTTCAATCAATGGCTTCTAGCTATTCATCATCTTCAATCGATTCTCAAATGCAATCGGCCAAAGTGATGCGATGCTTTTTGTGGAGTTGAAGCACCTATATGGACATCTTCATAACCTAAAATCAAGGGCATGAAATTCTATGATTGTCCATTCTATAAAGACAAAAAAAAATATTGTAAGTTTTTTAATGGGATGATAAAGCTACAATGGAGAAGAACCCTAGAGTGAACAAGTCGATTAAAGTTTTGGAACGGGAGAATGCTGCATTGGAGGGTAAAGTTCTAGCTTTGGAGGATGCATTGAAGTGTTTGAAGAAAGAAATTAGCAGTTTAAGACTGATGTTGAAATAAAACAACAAAGTTATAATATGGAATAGGTGCATCATTAGTGTTTTATTTGTTATGTTGGCTGCTTTTGTATGTAAATTGCTTGCAATGACTTGAAACTCAAATGTATGATAATTTCTATTAAGATGGAAAAAAAATAACCAGTTTAAGATTAGATACATTTATAGTGACAGTAAATTGATAACTCTAATGATGAATTATAATTGATTTCATAATTCCAGTTAAAATACCATTAAACTTAAAATTTGTAGTACATTGAAACATTTGATCCAACAAAAACATGAGTTTTATAACTTAGGCAACAAATAATTTCATGACTAAGATAACAAAAACATGAGTTCATCATAAACTCTAAAAATTTCATCCAACAAACTCCAAATAATTCAATAATTATTTCTTCAGTTCAGTCCTTGAGAACACTGTTTTCCACCCTTTTTTAATGGAGAATGAAGCATGGATAATGTCACAGGTTGGCTTAAACTTGATTGTCTTTGTAGCTCCTCTGCGGTCTGAACTTGAGTTGTAGTGTATGGTTGTGAGCTTGTCACTCTAATTGTTGAGGTTGAAGAGGACAAGTAAGTATGTCCATCATCTCTAATCAAAACTCCAACACCAGCTGGCCTATTTCTTTCCTGTATGAGAAGCTTTAGGTGGTCTTCCTCTTTAGACCATTACCATAACCAACTTCTTGTAAGTACATAAAACAAAAATCTAATGTCAATGTACTTAAATCAATATCATAAAAAGTATCGATTGTACCTCCCTTGTAGTAATATATGCTTTATTTAGTTTGAAATTCACCTCCATGATAAATCTCCACTCTGAGATTATCCATTATACCTACAAATAAAGTATTCAGGAAGGGGTTACTCTACACTCTATAAAAAAACCCCTAATAATCAGTGTTCATAGCACTCATAAAATAGTATTGAAAACTTACCTTATTATTGAATAATGGAACAGTGATACAAACCCCAGGTGATAACACTTTGAGCAGAGTCGAGCACCAGGATATAAACCCTTGATGATTTTTTAAGTAATGGAATAGTCGGTATTTATGTTTTAAATTTCTTTTATTTTGTTATGATCACTTTTTATTTTGTCAATTTTCTTTTTTTTTTGTTTCATAATCAGGAAATAAGTCAGGAGCCACGTATTACAATTTTGACACGTGGACCAAAAACTTAATGTCTGTTATTTTTTTTAACGGAATGGATGATTATAAAAGGTTTGATTATTACATGTTTAAGTTTGAGTAAATTCAAAGTTTAGTGGTTGGTTTCTAAAAGTGTATAAAGTTGAGTGACAAAAAAAATCATTTTCCCTTTTCCAAACTCTAGGTTTTTTTCTCAACAGATTATATGATTATGATTGTAGTTAGGCTTTTGATAAAGCTTATTTAGTATTTTTCTCAAATAGAAAAGTCACTAGATTCTTATTTATATTTAATCATTTAAAGCTTAATCTTAAGTAACAATTTCATAATACTGCAACCAATTTTTACCTTAAAGCGCATGAAATATAGTCAAACTTTGTGTGTATCTACGGTGAAGCTCATTTTTTAAAAAGTAAATGTTAATCCTTCAAAAAAAAATTAACCTTTGTGTTAGCCAACTTGAATATTGATAAATCTGAAGTTTTAATTATTGTTCATTTTTTTATCTTTTTATAAGACTCCATTATTATCGATACACAAACTTATATATATGTATATATATGTATGTATTATATATATACACACATACATACAAACAAACAAACACACACACATATATATGTAATATAGAAGAACCATATGCTTTTCGTACTACAAGAAAGCGATTAGTTTCTTCACTATATTACGTGAAAATAGTGAGATCTTCATGCAGATCTTCATCATATACTATCGTAATGAAAAGATAAAAGTAAAAGCTACTTTGAGCGTGAGAGAGTGAAAAGCTTAGAACGAATCTATTCAATTTTATAATTTGGTTGTTTATGATATGTTAAAAGAATATATAACATAAGGAATGCATATTCCATCTTTTCCATAGGTATATACTCTTTCAGGGTTAAGTTTTTGTGTCTGCGACAATCAATGTTATTCTTGTGTTCTAATTTATTATTCTTTTTTATACTTTTATAAGAAATAAATAAAGATCGTCATGAGAAAAAAATGATAATATGAAGAAATAAGGTTCTCTTTGCAAACAAAGCTTCATCTCAAAATTCAAAATCACTTTCTAAGCAATTTATTATTACTTTTACATGATATAAATATAAATTCTTTCTTCTATTTCTCCTTTCTCTTTTTGGCAAATTGCAAAAATTTACATAAAGATCTCCAAACTGCAAAATGTACATAAAGATCTCCAAGCTTGTAAGCATCAGTCGATCCCTGCTTAAATTTTTATTTTTGTCCTATCTTTTTAAATTTATTGTTAGTATTAGTACATTGGTGTCTCGATAAATATTAAGAAGATTTAGAATTAAAAGGACAATTATTATTTGGACAAACGTACATGCAAAGAACTAGATGACGAGGAACTAGTGAAAGTCGAGTTCGAAGAAGTATAAGTCTTTAATCAATTATCAATTCGAAGAAGAACAAATCTTTAATAAATTATCATATGCTCATTCCGGACTATAATCAGATGACACACTTTTGGTCGCTTCAACTCTAGCGATTGAGCGAGTCTATAAGCTAACTGATATAATTCAGTTGACATAAGTTTTATATTTATTTTTTAATTTTATCAGTATTGATCATCATGCAAAATGCTTCACTTTCGGAGCATATGAATAAAGGCTTTTTAAATTTCTAAGTATTAGGGCGTTTTTTTTACTTGTGGGGCATTTTATACTTGACTTGAACAATTAACTGATTGATCAAATTTCACTCGGGGCCTATCCCCCAATGCTATGCATGTAAGTTCGCCTTCGCCACTGCAAATGACCGTATATTGTTGGTTATTTTCTGAAAAGAATGTACTATAATTACAAGTTGATAGCTTTTTATTAGACTGATATACCCCTAAGTTTTTAAATAATGTTAGATTTATTTAATGGAGATACATACAATTTAACTAAAATTCAATTTTAGTATAACTGGTGACGTATTATAAACTGGAGTATATCAAGTGGTATAATTAACATAATAAATTTTCCCTAATCGTTAATCATGAACGAATTTAAATCATGAAAATGATGATTTGTATAAAATGCCACAAGACCCAAAACTAGGCGATAATTCAAAAGGCCCCTCAAAGTGAGTTTGAACAATTTGAATCCTTAATTAAAACATATCACATTATTAACGTTATTATATTTTTATTCCATCTCGTTTATCTTTCAAATAGTAAAAATGAATAGCGTACCTAAGATACTTAATTCAAATTATTTTATAGTATCTCAATATTTAAATATTTGTATATTATATATAATTTGCTTTCTGATTTAATATGAAAATTTAGGCAATCCACAAAAGAAAATCACTTTAAAAGGAAAAACCAAATAGTTATAATCACCCAAAACTTATACGAGTGTATTCAATTGGGATTTTTAAGGATTTTTTGGCATTTTGAAAAATCCTAAATATACAATCTGAATTCTAAATTTTTTTTTAAAATCTGATGATATTCAGTAGGAATTTAAAAAAAAAAATAAAAGGTATTTAATTTAGATTTTAAAAAGTCTATTAAAATCTGTTAGATATTCAACTTAAATTAAAAAAAAATCCATTTAAGAATATTTATTATTATTTTTCCATCTAAGAGAAAAGGTACAAAGAACATACATTGTGTTATATATATAGCACATGGTGATAGCCACGGAACCAGAAAGTAGAAATGGATCCTTTGGCTCCAGAGTCTACTAGGAATTTTAATGATGATGATTGGCTGCTTAAAGATGCTTTCGAGGTATCATACCCTGCTCCCTTAGTTTTTTTAATTGTAATTCCAGTGTCTAGTTTGATGGTACCATATGAATTATAAGAGATTTAATCTATCATTTATGTTACAGCACCATCTGAACTATAATTATATATCTAGATTATTTTCCAAACATGTAAAAGATAGTATAGTTGGCAATCTAGTAACTCTGTTGTACTCTGCATTGGTAAATATCATCCAGTTCTTATCATTACCATGTACAGGCTGGTACATCATTTGAATCACTTAATGACGGTGCACTTCACTTTTCTGGGAGATTTAGTTTTCAGGAACTAAGAGATTCGTGGGATTCTCTTACTTATAATGCAAATGCTTATCTGGAGCTATCTCCTATAGAGGGTATGGAATATAAATTAGAAAAATCTGGAAATAAAAGGAAGGTGAAAGATGATGCGGCGGAGAGTCATAATCCCATGCTCAAAAGAGTTAGAAATAGTGTTTTTGATATTAGAGACGACACTCAATCTACAGAGAATATGTATGGACAAGCAATGCAAAATCACTTTGCAAGTTCAACATCAGACGGTGAATCTCTGCGCCAAAGCTTCCCATTTTTTGAGACTGATAGTGACGTTGCTGCTATTACAACTTTTACCAAATCCTGGGAATTTGAAGACGTTGGTCCTTATGGTTTCGACCGAGAAACCCTTATAAAATTAGATGAGACGAATTTAAGCTACCCTGACATTGACGTTGGTGACTTTGGAGATTTATTTTCGCTTAGCCAGAGTCCAATACAAATAAATTACAAAAGCATTTCTGAGCTTACTTTTCCTGAATGTCAAATTGAAGAGAAAGAGAGCGCTGCAAACTGTGCTGATTTTCTTTGTGCTGGCGATTATAATAACTCCGAGATCATGGGTTTTGATGTGAATTCAGATGCCATGGACCAGATTTCATGTCATAACGTGGAGTATTTTGTTCCAAGCAAAGATAGGAGTTTAGCAGCAGGATCGTACCCTTCTATTATGGACTTGAGCCAGTTGGAAGAATTTCTTTTTACTGATATTGATGGAAATGACACAACTTACGTTTCCAACCTGGGCCCATTCCTTTTGAACTTCAATTGGGAGGAAAACAATAACAACATCGAATGTTCCAGTAATCCTGGACGTGGTGCATGTTCTAGAGATGATGTCAACTACGACCAATTTATGAACCCCACTTCAGAATTCACAATTCCAAGGTCAACTGCAGGCTAGAGCTGGCCAAATGTGCGGGTTTGAACCGCACATTCGGGACCGGGTTCGTACGGAAACCGTAAAAAATTCGGACCGTACCGGGCCGGTTCAAACCCGCCCAACTCGCTAAATTACATGAACCGAATACGAATTGTAAAATCATGAACCCGGAACCGCACGAGCCCGCACGAACCCGCACGAGCCAAGCCCGCACGAGCCGCACGAGCCACTCAACCCGCACAGCCCGCACGAGCCCGCACGGCCCGAGTATTTTTTTCATTACTGAAATAATTCTTTTCCCCGAAGCTTGACTAAAAAGCTTTATCTAGTTTTTTTAAAAACTCGAAATACCATTTCTATCATGAGTTAAATATAACATGCGAAATTGTACATAGTTTAATTTACAAAGATTGCATATATCTGAAATATTTCAAGAGAACCCAAAAGCATTTAATCAAAACAAACATCCGTTACTAAAGACGAAATTCAACATAGTAAATAAGTTTTAAAAAAGAAATCTAAATAACAGGTTCAGCTATCCTCATTTCTTCAAGGCTACCGCCTTTTTATTCTCTTCCTCGACCTCTTTCTTAGACTCCATCAATGTTTTTTTCATTGTCTGCCTTCTTAAGTGCCTTTAAGCGAGCCTTCTCCGTAGCATATGCTTTAGTATTTCTTTCGGCTTCTAGATGCTTGTTCTCTTCGGCTTTAGATGCCCTCTCGGCTTTCTGTTTCTGCTCAACTCACGAATTCAACTCAACTCACGAGCCGCACACGAATTCAACTCACGAATTCTTTCGGTTTCCGCACGAGCCCGCAACCCGCACAGCCCGCACACACGAATTCAACCCGCACAGCCCGCACACACGGCTCGCCCGCGAATTTGTTCGGTTCGTTCGGTTCGGTTACGAGTCCTGTTTTAACGGTTCAAACCCGGCCCGAGCCCGGTTCGTAATTCAGCGGTCCGGTTCAGTGTTTAAATACCGAGTGTTCAACCCGTGTGCGGCCCGGCCCGGCACGCACGGACCGCACACTTGGCCAGCACTAACTGCAGCTACTAATCCTGCATTACCACCTTGCATGTCGGACAGTAATAAATTGGCATCTGCACTAGTTGCAAATAATCCTGAAATTCATATTGCTTTTGCTCCACAGGCTCAGATTTCATCTTCTAAGTCAGATGCACACCATGAATTATGTAATGGGGTTATTAGCTGTGTATTAAACATCGAGGATACAGAAGTCCCTTGCAATGATGATGCTGATTTCACTCTATCTTCACGCAGTCTCTTCCCCGTTTCTTCAAGGAACGAATACAAGATTCTTGGTATAAAGGCATATTACCTACACCTCGAAGAAAAACATGATTCGTCTGACACAATACCATCAAAGGAGGCTGTGTACAAAGGTGAAAAACATGATTTTTCTGAGACGATATCATCAAAGAAGGAAGTATACCAAGCTGAATATATGGAAGAAACTCCTGATTCATCCGGGACGATACAATCAAACATCTTATCCGACTTGGGGATAAACCTTCCATTTATTAAACGTGGGGACTGAAGTTGGGAGCAACTGTTGAACAGTTGTTGTCTACAAGATACTGATGGGTTTTAAGGCTTATGAATGCAAGGATTAGATGTAATTTCTCAAACAAAAATTAAAATTAATAGCAAATTAGCGTCAGAGTTTGATCTTTAGCCTTGCATCAGCCATTACTTTCTTGGCGCCTGTGTTATTTTTAATGTATCTCATAATTTATTATTTTCATAATAAAAAAGATATATTGAAAGTGTTTCTTGGTAAATTAGTTGATCCAACACAATTTACATAGTACATATATATATATATATACATATATAATATATATATATAAGAAATTAACTATCAAGATAAACTCATGTACCAAGTCTGATTAACAAATTAATTTTGAAGAGGAAAGGCATATTGCGACAAACGATTGGTGAACAAATTTTTATAAAGTAAAGATTTTAATCAGGTTTATAAAATTGAAATTGCAAATTTTGAACATTTTTATATTTTGATGTTATTCTTATTTTTATCAACCAACTTGACATTTTATCATTCAAACTCCCTAAATGCTAGTGCTTGGAAACATTTTAAATCATGAACCCATTTAATCATCAAACAGTTCATTTGTAAGGAAAAAAAGAATAAACATTACGTAAACAGTTCGAGACATGTGAAATACTAGCTTGTACTCATTTAGAATTTTTCCTTATCAAGGCCAAAAGGTCTAAAGCTAGACCTTTATCAAATCATCATTAAGTTCTTCAAAAAAATAGAGTCTGCAATACTTTCTGAGATACTCCTCTCTGAACTCATATGATTTCTTCTCAAATATGCCCAAGCTTCTCACCTTCCTCCTTTGTCATTTAGGTGATGTGCAATATCTGTTTTCTTCCACTTATTGTCTTCTTCTTTTTTTGTACTTACACTTCTCCCCCCTAGACGTAGGGTTACACAGGGGAGTAGATAGAATAACATCAGGCAAATTTGATAGAAGGTTATCAAGATTTCAATGGTACTGAGTTAGAGGTAGGCCTCACTTTTAGTCATGTCTCTTGTTTCCACATTTGGCAATGTGTCGTCAACTGTTAAACTCGTATGCTTAACAACCATAGTGGATGTCTCATTAAATGTGATTTTGTAGATAAGTTCATCTACTTTCATTCATGAAGCTCATAGAGGGGATTTGGATACACTCTCCACGACTGTGACATCCTCAACCTGGTTCCCTGGGAGAGGGACGACCAATGTAAGTTGAATTTCCTGCCTCAATATAGATCATTTGCATGTATAGAATTTGAACTTGTTTTCAGCATCTTGATTAGATGCATCTTCAATAACAGTTTGGAGGAAGTTTTGTTCGCTTGCATGAACCTCCAATTGAAGTGGAGTGGATTTAAGTAGCTCCCCCTCAGCATGAACTCCGGCAAACCACCAAAGCACACGGTCTTCACTTAAAAGTGATGATACCCTTGTATTTTTTTGTTGTCGTCAAGGTTTAGCCGGACATGCGGGTAATGAATGGTAAGTATAATGTTATGAATTATGACTCCGTAAAAAAGATAATTTTCTTATATTGACCCAAGTAGTATAAATGATATTAAATTATTGACTTCAAAGATATATGTGTACTATTTAAAGAATAGTGAGAGAAAATTATATTTAAATATTGATTAAAATTTGGCAACTCCTTTTGAGAAATCGAAGGAGTTTCAAGTGATGCTCACTCTCTTTTATATGTAATACCACCCTTTCTTCACAAGTTGGCCAAGACTGATGTTATTACTTTTCATAGCCGGTATATAGTAAACATCATTTTATATATTTTTTAATCTTCTTTCCTTGTTATAATTATAATTGTACTTTTGTCTTTGACCGAAATCTCTGAAGAATCGACAAAAGTTACTTCTCCAGTCTCGTCTATCTCCATAAATAAATCTTTGTGGCCGAACATGTGATTGCTTGCACCGGAATCAAGATACCGAACATTCTTCTGCCTTCTATGTCTCCTTTGTAAGTGAGGAACATAGCAGACCCCACATATTTATCTTCTTTTGCTGCTGTTAAATTACTTTTTTCTTCCGCTTTCAAAGATCTATAGTGGTTACTGAAGTGATCATATTTATTACAATTATAACACTGAAATTGAGATTTGTCACCTCATTGAAATTTGCCTCTTCCACGGCCTCTGAAATTTTGACCATGGCCAGATTGTTGATAACCTTCAGTATTCCAGCCTCTATTGAAGGATTGTCTGCCACGTCCTCGTCCACCTCGGTAGCCACCTCTAAAGTACCTCTTCCACGAACAAAAATGTTACACTTAGAATTGTCACCGATGAACACCTTACTTTGCAATGCCTTTTTAGGTGGCTTGCTTCATTATACTCATTCATCCGTTTCTCATACTCTTGAAGTGAACTACCCACCTCGCCAACCGAAACTGTTGATAAAATTCCGACTCCTTAATAGAAGTAACAACATAATCAAATTTTCTGGTAACCGAGCATATTAGTTTTCCTATGACCCGAATAACGTCGAGACTTTTACCAATCCTTTTCATTTCATTTTATTGCCATTTTCAAACGTGTAACATATTCACCTATATTTTCTGAAGACTTCATTTTGATATTTTCGGACAGGCCAGAACTTGAAGCCGCACCTTTTTCAATAAACCTGTTTCAACCATATCTTAAAGATCCTGGGAATTAAGTAACAACTTCATTTGAATACTTCAATTTCCATAATTTTGTCGCCGTAAATTTTGGAATCTTCGGTTGCAAAATATTTGCCATTTTTCAGAAACAGAACTCTGGCTCGGATACCACTTGTTGGAAACGTGAATGAGATTATTCAAATAGATTATAACTTAAACATAATAATAATAATAATATATATATATATGTATTTAATATGTATTGAAGATGTATAAAATACACACATTTGTATTATCTATTGTAGCTACATCTTCGATTTTTTTCTTACAGCGGGAGAGCTTCGACTCCGTTTCTTTTTTCTATGTTTTTAACTCTACATCAGTGTGTAGTACTAATAAACTAGCAGTTGAGTTGCCTTTATACAGGATCGATACTAATTAACCTTACCTTACTGATTACATCATAAACTATTTATTACTACGAAGACTATTGATTACAGGTTTTATTATTACATCTATGGATACATGCATGCACATATTATAAATAACTAGTTTATTTTGTCTCTAGTTGCAGCCTAACATACTTTATGACCTTCATTCTTGATCTAAAAAACTGAATCTATATCTTCTTTGTTTCACATGCCTTTGTAATTAATTTATTTCAGAAACTTGCTCCATGCCATGCACCAGCTCAAGTATTACTCTAGCTGCAACTTTGTTTTACTTTCTTTTAGTTCCCATTTCCAACACACACGAACATATTTTTGATAAAATATTATATTTAAACCCAACTGTTATTATTAATACTTCAAGGGTAAGAGTTTGAATTCTAACACTCCCCGTCAAACTCGACTTTCCATTCCGAGCTTTTCTTTCATTTGTTAAAACACGTCCGAATTTAATGGCTTCGTAATTGTATCTGCTAAATTTTCTTCCGTCTTGCAATGTACCAGCTCCATAATTTTCTCGTTCACATGTTCTCGAGTAAAATAATATTTAATATTGATGTGTTTGCTTTAACTATATGATATCATATTTTTTTCTAGTGAAATAGCGGATTCATTATCCAAATAAATTTTAACCAGACCTTCCTTTGTAAGATTTAATTTTCCTAATATATATTCTAGCCACATAGCCTGACATGCGCACGCTTATGCTGCCATTTAGTCCGCCTCACATGTTGAGAGGGAAACTATCTGATGCTTTTTCGATGACCACTAAAATACCGCCGATCCGTTCTGAAAAACATATCATGAAGTGCTTTTCCTGTCATCCAAATCACCATCACAGTCACTTTGAGAAGCCTACTAAGTTCGAATCTTGAGAATACATGTAAAATAAACCAAGATCAAGTGTATCTTTTATGTACCTAAAAATTCTTTTAGCCTCCATGAAGTGATCTTACTTCGGCTTCTCCATGTACTTACTAACCAATCCAACCGCATACATAATATCAGGATGACTAAAAGTTAGGTACCTCAGACTTCCCACCAAAATTTTGAATAACTTCTGATTTACTGACTCCCTTGTTGAATCAACCCTGAGCTTTATGCTTGCTTCTGCTGGTGCACTCACTTGCTTGCATTTTGCTGGCGTGCATACTATCTTGCATTCTTCCATTCTGATTTTTTTTTAAAATCTGCTCCGCATATTTTTTCTTAGACATACAAATATTGTGTTTACTTTACTTCACCTTAACTCCAAGAAAGTACAAAATTTGACCAAAATCTTTCATCTCAAATTCGTTCATCACAACTTTTTAAAAAATCATCAAATATACCAGGGTTATTTTTGGTAAAGATTGTTGGATTTTAAACGCAGCGGGGGCAAGGCAAAACACTTTTACACATATAAAATCCAAATAAAAGCATACAGATCATGAATAAAAATTCGAGGGATCGAATCTAACCTTTAAAATAATTTGGAGACAACGATCAGAGATCCTTAGCAGTTGCTCCTCAAGTGTGAAGCACTCCACCGGTATCCACCAAGAAAACGATGTTAAGGAGGAGGAAGGAGGTGGAGAGAATTGGGTTTTCCAAACTTTTTGGGTTTTTGGGTTCTCGGGTTGGAATAAAAATAGGGTTTATAATAGTGTATTTATAGGCAAAATTTTCTGCTGAAATTTTCCCATAAATAATATTATTATTATCCCATTTATTATTCTCATTAATAATTAAAACACCTTTTAATTATTAATCCTTTTTCTAAACACTTTAGAAATAATTCTCTCTCTTGATTTAATTTCCAAAAATTAAATCCTTAATTAATAATATTAAGAACTTTTCTTAATTAATTTATAATCAATTAAATCTCATTTAATCAATTATTAAATTTGCCAATTAATTATTTATTTCACAAATAAATAATTATTAGCCATTATTAATTAATTCCTCTACCATAAAATCATTCTCTTTTTATGGTGTGACCCTGTAGGTTCAATATTAAGCCGGTAGTAGAAATAAATAATAATAAAACTATTTTATCATTATTTATATAAATTCTCTAATTTATTAAATATGATTAATTAATTAATCACATTTATTCTACATCGTGAGGGATACTTCTCAGCATATCGCGACTATCCGGATAATATGAATTCACTGCTTAGAATATCAAGAACCTATTCAGTGAATAGTTACCGTACAATAAACTCCTTCTACCCTACAATGTGCCGATTAAATACAAGGCATGGATCTCGTGTCAAGCCTATCTAATTCAATCACTTGCTTACCATTTACTATGCTTAGTTCTATGCAAATTAGAAACTCCTTTCTAATTTCATTCACTCTGGCCAGAGATTCCTGAACTAGCATAAGTGGATCAGCCTTGAACATTCGCTTCCTTCACTAGAAGGGGTAGATCCTTTATTGATCATACACTATCTTCGTGTACAAATTCCTATACCCAGTAGAGCCTTAATAATTGTCCCTGGAGACTAAGAACTAAACCAAAGCATAGTTCAGTGTACACAAGATGACTATGATGACCTCAAGTCTAAGGATACTTGTACAACTATCACTAAGCGAACAACTGCTGACACGTGAGTGAACTCCATCAGTTGTTCAGCTGGGCGAGTCATGTTCAGTGAACTTATTCTATAATAAGCACCTACATACTAGCTATAGTGTCACCACACAAATGTCTATGAGAACAGACATCCTTCATAATAAAGCAAGCATAGTATGTACCGATCTTTGCGGATTATTAATTACCAGTTAGTAATCCTATGACCAGGAACTATTTAAGTTTAGAGTTATCATCTTTTTAGGTCTCACTATTATGATCTCATCATAATCCATAAAAAGCTTTACTCTAAACTATGGTATATCTTATTTAAACACTTAAATAGATAAAACCCGTAATAAAAACAAAACAAGTCTTTTATTAATATCAATGAAATCAAAACAGATTACATAAAAAGTTATTCCTAAATCCTAATACATGATTGGACTTAGGACATATTCCTTTCAATCTCCCACTTGTACTAAAGCCAATCACTCTGGTATCTAATACCCATCTTGTCTTTATGACGATCAAAGTGACTTTCATAAAGTAGCTTTGTGAGTGGGTCTGCTATGTTGTTATGTGTGTCAACTCTAATTCAATACAATACAAGAAATGTTACCGCGCTCCCACTAACCCTTTTATAGACGCATGGTTCATCTACGTTTTTGATAAAATCAAACTCTTTGATTGTCTCCTCAAAACGAATGTTCCATCTTTCGAGAAGCTTGCTTTAAACCACATATGGTTCGCAGTAGCTTACACACCAGGTTTTTATTTCCCTTGGAAAGAAAACCATCTGGCTATATGCCAGATCTCATAGTCGTAGTAAGCGGCAATCGCAAGCAAAATCCGAACTGATTTGAACAGGGCTACAGGTAAAAGGTTTCATCAAAGTCAATCCATTGCCTTTGTTTGAATCCTTTTGCCACAAGCCTGGCCTTATAGGTCTCCACCTGGCCATCTGCTATAATCTATCTTTTGTATACCGTATACATAGATTCCATTCTGGATTTCATGGCACTATGCCATTTCTCTGAGTCAACACTACTCATAGCCTCATTATAGGTCACAGGGTCGTCATCATCAATGATAGACAAATCATTGTCATTCTCAATGACAAGGCCATATTACCTCTGAGGTTGGGGAGACACTCTCCCTGACCTACGAATGGGCTGTTCCACAGAAGGTTGTTCAGTCAGAACAGGTGTTTCCACTTGATCCGTAGTAGTTTGTGCTTCTTGAACTTCATCAAGTTCAATTTTGATCCCACTGTTTCCTTCAAGGATAAACTCCTTTTCCAAGAAGGTAGCATGTCTGGAGACAAACACCCGATGATCGGTGTAAAAGTAATACCCTAAAGTCTCTTTAGGATATCCCACAAAACTACATTTTACGGATCGATATTCCAGCTTATCTGGGTCAACTTACTTGACATAAGCTGGACATCCCCAAATCTTAACGTGTTTAAGACTCGGTTTCCTTTCTTTCCATATCTCATATGAAGTTTGAGGAACAGATTTTGGAAAGCACCTTATTCAGTAAATATGCTGAGGTTTCCAATGCATAACCCCATAGGAATACTGGAAGATTCTCATAGCTCATCATGGACCGAACTATGTCTAACAAAGTTCAATTTCTCCTTTCAGATACCAATCTGGAGGAGTCCACTGGGAGACTATACATTTTACTTTGAGATAATCCAGAAATACTCCATTAAAGTATTCACCACCTCGATCTGATCGAAGAATTATAATACTATGTTTGGTTTGTTTCTCCACTTCATACTTATACTCTTTGAACTTTTCAAAGGCTTCAGACTTGTGTTTCATCAAACACATATCCGAATCTAGATCTATTATCCATGAAAGTAATGAATGATGAAAATCCACCCATGGCTTGTGTAGACATTGGTCCACATACATTTGTGTGTACCATTCCTAGCAAATTTGCAGTCCTCTCTCCATGTCTACTAAATGGAGACTGCAGTGCCACTATAAAGTGAGATTTTCATCATCCCTTTTCTTTTATTAGTTTGTTCAATCTGAAGTAAATTATGTCACATATATACAGACCATTATTTAAAGCACCACGTCCATAAAGAATATTATCTCTAAGAATAGAACATTCATTATTCTCAATAATAAATGAAAATCCAGCCAAGTCTAACATGGGAATAATATTCCTCACAATCGAGGGAACAAAATAACAATTATTTAAAACAATAGTCTTGCCCGTAGGCATATGTAAATGAAATGATTCTACATCTTCAGCATCAACTCTTGCTCCATTTCCCATCAGTAGAATCACCTCCTCTTCCTCAAGAGTCCTACTTCTCCTTGGTCCCTGCAACAAATTGCAGATTTGAGAACCACAGGCGGTATCTAATACCCAAGTAGAAATTTGATTTAATGACATATTCACTTCTATCATGAACATACCTGAATCAGAAGCGGTAGTCTCACTACCCTTCTTCTTCTTCAATTCTGCAAGGTAAACCTTGCAGTTCCTCTTCCAGTGCCCCACCTTGTTACAGTGAAAGCAAACAACTTTGCTCTTGGGGTCTTCAACTTTTGGTGGAACCGGCTTTTCTTCACCTACTTTCTTCTTCTTGGAAGAGTTCCTCTTCCTTCTCTTAGAATTGGAACCTTCACCAATTAGAAGAACAGAACTCTTCTTAGGGGGAAAATTCGATTCCGCAGTCTTCAACATGTTGTGGAGTTCAGGCAGGCTGACATCCAACTTATTCATGTGAAAGTTCACAACAAACTTCGAGAACGAACTCGGAAGCGAGTGCAAGACCAAGTCTTGGCTCAGCTCCCCATCCAGGACAAAACCAAGTTGTCCAAGACGTTCAATCAAATTGATCATCTTAAGTACATGGTCATTCACAGATGATCCCTCAGACATCCTACAACCGAACAGCTACTTCGATATCTCATATCGAGCTGTCCTCCCCGCCACATCATACAACTCTTGTAGATGCATGAGGATAGTGTGAGCATCCATATGCTCATGTTGCTTCTGTAGCTCAATGTTCATGGTGAAAGGAATATGTCCTAAGTCCAATCGTGAATTAGGATTTAGGAATAACTTTTATATAATCTGTTTTGATTTCATTGATATTAATAAAGACTTGTTTTGTTTTTATTACGGGCTCTATCTATTTAAGTGTTTAAATAAGATATACCATAGTTTAAAGTAAAGCTTTTTATGGATTATGATGAGATCATAATAGTGAGACCTAAAAAGATGATAACTCTAAACTTAAATAGTTCCTGGTCATAGGATTACTAACTGGTAATTAATAATCCGCAAAGATCGGTACATACTATGCTTGCTTCATTATGAAGGATGTCTGTTCTCATAGATATTTGTGTGGTGACACTATAGCTAGTATGTAGGTGCTTATTATAGAATAAGTTCACTGAACATGACTCGCCCAGCTGAACAACTGATGGAGTTCACTCATGTGTCAGCAGTTGTTCGCTTAGTGATAGTTGTACAAGTATCCTTAGACTTGAGGTCATCATAGTCATCTTGTGTACACTGAACTATGCTTTGGTTTAGTTTTTAGTCTCCAGGGACAATTATTAAGGCTCTTCTGGGTATAGGAATTTGTACACGAAGATAGTGTATGATCAATAAAGGATCTACCCCTTCCAGTGAAGGAAGCGAATGTTCAAGGCTGATCCACTTATGCTAGTTCAGGAATCTCTGGCCAGAGTGAATGAAATTAGAAAGGAGTTTCTAATTTGCATAGAACTACGCATAGTAAATGGTAAGCAAATGATTGAATTAGATGGGCTTGACACGAGATTCATGCCTTGTATTTAATCGAGACATTGTAGGGTAGAAGGAGTTTATTATACGGTAACAATTCACTGACAGGTTCTTGGTATTCTAAGCAGTGAATTCATATTATCCGGATAGTCGCGATATGTTGAGAAGCATCACTCACGATGTAGAATAAATGTGATTAATTAATTAATCATATTTAATAAATTAGAGAATTTATATAAATAATGATAAAATAGTTTTATTATTATTTATTTCTACTACCGGCTTCATATTGAACCTACAGGGTCACATCATAAAAAGAGAATGATTTTATGGTGAAGGAATTAATTAATAATGGCTAATAATTATTTATTTGTGAAATAAATAATTAATTGGCAAATTTAATAATTGATTAAATGAGATTTAATTGATTATAAATTAATTAAGAAAAGTTCTTAATATTATTAATTAAGGATTTAATTTTTAGAAATTAAATCAAGAGAGAGAATTATTTCTAAAGTGTTTAGAAAAAGGATTAATAATTAAAAGGTGTTTTAATTATTAATGAGAATAATAAATGGGATAATAATAATATTATTTATGGGAAAATTTCAGCTGAAAATTTTGCCTATAAATACACTATTATAGACCCTATTTTATTCTAACCCCAGAAACCCAAAAGTTTCAGAAAACCAAATTCTCTCCACCTCCTCCTCCTCCTAAAAGTCGTTTTCTTGGTGGATACCGGTGGAGTGCTTCACACTTGAAGAGCAACTGCTAAGAATCTCTGATCGTTATCTCCGAATTATTTTTAAAGGTTAGATTCGATCCCTCGAATTTTTATTCACGATTTATATGCTTTTATTTGGATTTTGTATGTGTAAAAGTGTTTTGCCACGCCCGCTGCGTTAAAAATCCAACAATGGTATCAGAGCATAGGTTGTATGCATATAGATCTGTGGTAAAAATTTCAGAATTTTATGTGCTTGTATGAATTAATTATGATTTTTACAAGTTATATTATGGATTAATTTTGCCTGATGAGAAATCGTTTCTCTGAATAATTTTGAATGTTGATCTGGGTTCTACAAGTGTTGTAGATCGTCTGGGTATTTTTTTCATAATTTTAGGATGTATAAATTTTTTATTATGAATTTTTGAAGTTCTTGCAATTAAATTCGTAATTAAATAATTATATATATATATGAACTGTTTGTATTGTTATTGTAAAAGAATACATCTGCAAAGCTGTACTGCTGTTATGTCTGTGTTGTATGCTGTCTGTTCTGCACGGCTGTCAACAGCTGTCACGCACGTTTTTCGAGAAGGAAAAAGAAGTCGGTTGCTGAAAATTCAAAAAAAAAAAAAATTATAGGGGTGTAACGCATTCCGGGAATGCGTTACACACCTGTGGCGCATTCGCGGAAAGCGTTACACCCTTTAATGGCTGAAAAGGGGTGTAACGCATCACCGGAATGCGTTACAGGGCTTCTAACGCGTTCCTGTAATGCGTTACAGCCCGACTGTCCATATTAAATTTCATTTTCTGGGAGTTTCGTAACTCCGTTTTGGGCGTGTAATATACCGTTGGATTCGTTTTTCCGAGACGGATCTAATGGAGCGATCAATTTTAGTTTATATAAAAGTTTTGAACTGTTTATATTTCCATGAAATGTTTTAAAGCTATTTTTGACTGTTTTTGATTGCTTTTAAATGCTTCATGTGATATATAGAGATGTATAATGCTTAGAAAATGTGCTAGATGATGTAACATGCCTACCTTGATGTTTATTAATGTTGATATATGTGATATATACTTAGTTTATCATGCGATGATAGATTTAGGTGAACTTAAATGAACATAAGGCGTTTGTTAGATAACCTAGCATAGTGAAATTGTTTCATAACCTTAAGAACAATATTATGAATACAATCATGAGATTCTTGTGTTTGTGAAACACGTAATTGAATATGAATTTTCGATATGAGAGAAAGGATGATTCTGTCAACAACAGATTTATATCTGTAAGAAAGGGTTATTAAGTGACGCCTCTTGGCAATGCTCCACCCGATCTGGGAATCATCTGATTATTGATTATTGATTTGAAATATTTAATTTAAAAGGAAGAATTTCTTTATAATATGATTATGATTGTAACGTAATATAATCCCTCTAAAATTAAATAATATCAAGTAGTAATTGGCCAATGATACAACGGGCTTGTGTTGGTCATAGCCTTCCAACATGATAGAAAGTAGTTCTTATTTTTGAATCATTATCGTTTCATGCCACAGCCGAGGGCTTTGATTTCGAAATAAGAAATACTTGTCTATTACATAGAGATGTGTACATTGAATAAGAATCTAAAGGTCGTTACGTGCCACAGCCGTGGGCTTTTGGGGACTGATTCAATTGTACGGAATGTTGGGTTAGACTTGACTTAGAATATTGAGTTTGTCGTGCTACAGCCGAGACTCAATTATTCAAGAGGCTAAAGTTTGATTAGGGAATAACATGAGATGTAATTGACAAGAGTTGTCTGCCTATTGAACATTACATGGCGGTTCGTGCTACAGCCGGGGTCGTGTAATGGAATGTAGGATCCCTATTCCCACTAGCATTATGAATGCTTAATTTTTCATGTAGAGGGTTGAATAAATTAGATAAACTAGTGGGAGCCACTTATGAATAAAGACCCGATTCATATAGTGTTTTAAAATGAAATCGAATATTTGCTAAGTGTTGTTATGTGTTTATCATTTACAGATTTACTTTGTACGTTATGTCTTCTGCACTATCACTCAGGAGCATACTAGATGCTCACAAATTGACTTGTCCTAATTATGCTGACTGGCTTCGAAACTTGAGAATTATTCTCAGGATTGAGAAGCTGGAATACGTGATTGACTCACCTAAGCCTACTGAACCTGCTAGTGATGCACATAATGATGAACACGTTGTGTATCGTAAGTGGATGGATGATGCAAATGTTGTTCAATGCATCATGCTAGCTTCCATGAACATTGAGCTACAGAAGCAACATGAGCATATGGATGCTCACACTATCCTCATGCATCTACAAGAGTTGTATGATGTGGCGGGGAGGACAGCTCGATATGAGATATCGAAGGAGTTGTTCGGTTGTAGGATGTCTGAGGGATCATCTGTGAATGACCATGTACTTAAGATGATCAATTTGATTGAACGTCTTGGACAACTTAGTTTTGCCATGGATGGGGAGCTGAGCCAAGACTTGGTCTTGCAATCGCTTCCGAGTTCGTTCTCGCAGTTTGTTGTGAACTTTCAAATGAATAAGTTGGATGTCAGCCTGCCTGAACTCCACAACATGTTGAAGACTGCGGAATCGAATTTTTCCCCTAAGAAGAGTTCTGTTCTTCTAATTGGTGAAGGTTCCAATCCTAAGAAAAGGAAGAGGAACTCTTCCAAGAAGAAGAAAGTGGGTGAGAAAATGCCGGTTCCACCAAAAGCTGAAGACCCCAAGAGCAAAATTGTTTGCTTTCACTGTAACAAGGTGGGGCACTGGAAGAGGAACTGCAAGGTTTATCTTGCAGAATTGAAGAAGAAGGGTAGTGAGACTACCGCTTCTGATTCAGGTATGTTCATGATAGAAGTGAATATGTCATTTCTACTTGGGTATTCGATACCGCCTGTGGTTCTCATATCTGCAATTTGTTGTAGGGACCAAGGAGAAGTAGGACTCTTGAGGAAGAGGAGGTGATTCTACTAATGGAAAATAGAGCAAGAGTTGCTGCTGAAGATGTAGAATCATTTCATTTACATATGCCTACATGCAAGACTATTGTTTGAAATAATTGTTATTTTTTTCCCTCGATTGTAAGGAATATTATTCCCATGTTAGACTTGGCTGGATTTTCATTTATTATTGAGAATAATGAATGTTCTATTCTTAGAGATAATATTCTTTATGGACGTGGTGCTTTAAATAATGGTCTGTATGTATGTGACATAATTTATTTCAGATTGAACAAACTAATAAAAGAAATGGGATGATGAAAATCTCACTTTATAGTGGCATTGCAGTCTCCATTTAGTGGACATGGAGAGAGGGCTGCAGATTTTCTAGGAATGGTACACACAGATGTATGTGGACCAATGTCTACGCAAGCCATGGGTGGATTTACTTCATTACTTTCATAGATGATAGATCTGGATTCGGATATGTGTTTGATGAAACACAAGTCTGAGGCCTTTGAAAAGTTCAAAGAATATAAGTATGAAGTGGAGAAACAACCAAACATAGTATTATAACTCTTCGATCAGATCGAGGTGGTGAATACTTTAATGGAGTGTTTCTAGATTATCTCAAAGTAAATTGTATAGTCTCCCAGTGGACTCCTCCAGATTGGTATCTGAAAGGAGAAATCGAACTTTGTTAGACATAGTTCGGTCCATGATGAGCTATGCAAATCTTCCAGTATTCCTATGGGGTTATGCATTGGAAACCTCAGCATATTTACTGAATAAGGTGCTTTCCAAAATCTGTTCCTCAAACTTCATATGAGATATGGAAAGAAAGGAAACCGAGTCTTAAACACGTTAAGATTTGGGGATGTCCAGCTTATGTCAAGTAAGTTGACCCAGATAAGCTGGAATATCGATCCGTAAAATGTAGTTTTGTGGGATATCCTAAAGAGACTTTAGGGTATTACTTTTGCACCGATCATCGGGTGTTTGTCTCCAGACATGCTACCTTCATGGAAAAGGAGTTTATCCTTGAAGGAAACAGTGGGAGCAAAATTGGACTTGATGAAATTCAAGAAGCACAAACTACTACGGATCAAGTGGAAACACCTGTTCTGACTGAACAACCTTTTGTGGAACAGCCCATTCATAGGTCAGGGAGAGTGTCTCGCCAACCTGAGAGGTAATATGGCCTTGTCATTGAGAATGACAATGAGTTGTCAATCATTTGATGATGACGACCCTGTGACCTATAATGAGGCTATGAGTAGTGTTGACTCAGAGAAATGGCATAGTGCCATGAAATCCAGAATGGAATCTATGTATACGGTATACAAAAGATAGATTATAGCAGATGGCCAGGTGGAGACCTATAAGGCCAGGCTTGTGGTAAAAGAATTCAAACAAAGGCAATGGATTGACTTTGATGAAGCCTTTTACCTGTAGCCATGTTATAATCAGTTCGGATTTTGCTTGCGAATGCTGCTTACTATGACTATGAGATCTGGAAAATAGCCAGATGGTTTTCTTTCCAAGGGAAATGAAAACCTAGTGTGTAAGCTGCTGCGAACCATATATGGTTTAAAGCAAGCTTCTCGTAGATGGAACATCCGTTTTGATCAAAGAGTTTGATTTTATCAAAAACGTGGATGAACCATGCGTCTATAAAAGGGTTAGTGGGAGCGCGATAACATTTCTTGTATTGTATTGAAATAGAGTTGACACACATAACAACATAGCAGACCCACTCACAAAGCTACTTTATGAAAGTCACTTTGATCGTCAAGATGGGTATTAGATACCAGAGTGATTGGCTTTAGTACAAGTGGGAGATTGAAAGGAATATGTCCTAAGTACAATCGTGAATTAGGATTTAGGAATAACTTTTATGTAATCTGTTTTGATTTCATTGATATTAATAAAGACTTGTTTTGTTTATATTACGGGCTCTATCTATTTAAGTGTTTAAATAAGATATACCATAGTTTAGAGTAAAGCTTTTTATGGATTATGATGAGATCATAATAGTGAGACCTAAAAAGATGATAACTCTAAATTTAAATAGTTCCTGGTCATAGGATTACTAACTGGTAATTAATAATCCGCAAAGATCGGTACATACTATGCTTGCTTCATTATGAAGGATGTCTGTTCTCATAGACATTTGTGTGGTGACACTATAGCTAGTATGTAGGTGCTTATTATAGAATAAGTTTACTGAACATGACTCGCCCAGCTGAACAACTGATGGAGTTCACTCACGTGTCAGCAGTTGTTCACTTAGTGATAGTTGTACAAGTATCCTTAGACTTGAGGTCATCATAGTCATCTTGTGTACACTGAACTATGCTTTGGTTTAGTTCTTAGTCTCCAGGGACAATTATTAGGGCTCTTCTGGGTATAGGAATTTGTACACGAAGATAGTGTATGATCAATAAAGGATCTACCCCTTCCAGTGAAGGAAGCGAATGTTCAAGGCTGATTCACTTATGCTAGTTCAGGAATCTCTGGCCAGAGTGAATGAAATTAGAAAGGAGTTTCTAATTTGCATAGAACTACGCATAGTAAATGGTAAGCAAGTGATTGAATTAGATAGGCTTGACACGAGATCCATGCCTTGTATTTAATCGGGACATTGTAGGGTAGAAGGAGTTTATTATACGGTAACTATTCACTGACAGGTTCTTGGTATTCTAAGCAGTGAATTCATATTATCCGGATAGTCGCGATATGTTGAGAAGCATCACTCACGATGTAGAATAAATGTGATTAATTAATTAATCATATTTAATAAATTAGAGAATTTATATAATTAATGATAAAATAGTTTTATTATTATTTATTTCTACTACCGGCTTAATATTGAATCTACAGGGTCACACCATAAAAAGAGAATGATTTTATGGTGGAGGAATTAATTAATAATGGCTAATAATTATTTATTTGTGAAATAAATAATTAATTGGCAAATTTAATAATTGATTAAATGAGATTTAATTGATTATAAATTAATTAAGAAAAGTTCTTAATATTATTAATTAAAGATTTAATTTTTGGAAATTAAATCAAAAGAGAGAATTATTTCTAAAGTGTTTAGAAAAAAGATTAATAATTAAAAGGTGTTTTAATTATTAATGAGAATAATAAATGGGATAATAATAATATTATTTATGGGAAAATTTCAGTTGAAAATTTTGCCTATAAATACACTATTATAGACCCTATTTTATTCTAACCCCAGAAACCCAAAAGTTTCAGAAAACCAAATTCTCTCCACCTCCTCCTCCTCCTAAAAGTCGTTTTCTTGGTGGATACCGGTGGAGTGCTTCACACTTGAGGAGCAACTGCTAAGGATCTCTGATCGTTGTCTCCGAATTATTTTTAAAGGTTAGATTCGATCCCTCGAATTTTTATTCACGATTTATATGCTTTTATTTGGATTTTGTATGTGTAAAAGTGTTTTGCCACGCCCCGCTGCGTTAAATATCCAACACATGAAAGCTAGCATGATGCATTGAGCAACATTTGCATCATCTATCCACTTACGATACACAACATGCTCATCATTATGTGCATCACTAGCAGGTTCAGTAGGCTTAGGTGAGTCAATCACGTATTCCAGCTTCTCAATCCTGAGAACAATTCTCAAGTTTCGAAGCCAGTAAGCATAATTAGGACCAGTCAATTTGTGAGCTTCCAGTATGCTCCTGAGTGATAGTGCAGAAGATATAATGTATATTGTAAATTTGTAAATGAAAAACACATAACAGCACTTAGCACTATATGAATCGGGTCTTTATTCATAAGTGGCTCCCACTAGTTTACCTAATTTATTCAACCCCCTACGTGAAAAATTAAGCATTCATAATGCTAGTGGGAATAGGGATCCTACATTCCATTACACAACCCCGGCTGTAGCACGAACCGCCATGTAATGTTCAATAGGCAGACAACTCTTGTCAATTACATCTTATGTTATTCCCTAATCAAACTTTAGCCTCTTGAATAATTGAGTCTCGGCTGTGGCACGATAAACTCAATATTCTAAGTCAAGTCTAACCCAACATTCCGTACAGTTGAATCAGTCCCCAAAGGCCTACAGATGTAGCACGTACCGACCTTTAGATTCTTATTCAATGTACACATCTCTATGTAATAGACAAGTATTTCTTATTTCAAAATCAAAGCCCTCGGCTGTAGCACGAACCGACAATGATTCAAAAATAAGAACTACTTTTCTATCATGTTGGAAGGCTATGACCGACACAAGCCCGTTGTATCATTGGCCAATTACTACTTGATATTATTTAATTTTAGAGGGATTATATTACGTTACAATCATAATCATATTATAAAGAGATTCTTCCTTTTAAATTAAATATTTCAAATCAATAATCAGATGATTCCCAGATCGGGTGGAGCATTGTCAAGAGGCGTCACTTAATAACCCTTTCTTATAGATAGAAATCTGTTGTTGACAGAATCATCCTTTCTCTCATATCAAATATTCATATTCAATTACGTGTTTCACAAACACAAGAATCTCATGATTGTATTCATAATATTGTTATTAAGGTTATGAAACAATTTCACTATACTAGGTTGTCTAACAAACGCCTTATGTTCATTTAAGTTCACCTAAATCTATCATCGCATGATAAACTAAGCATATATCACATATATAAACATGAATAAACATCAAGGTAGGCATGTTACATCATCTAGCACATTAGTCTAACCATTATACATCTCTATGTATCACATGAAGCATTTAAAAGCAATTAAAAATAGTTAAAAACAGCTTTAAAACACTTTCGGAAATATAAATAGTTCAAAACTTTCATATAAACTAAAATTGATCACTCCATTAGATCCGTCTCGGAAAAACGAATCCAACGGTATATTGCACGCCCAAAACGGAGTTACGAAACTCCCAGAAAATCAATTTTAATGTAAACAGTCGGGCTGTAACGCATTACAGGAACGCGTTACAAGCCCTGTAACGCATTCCGGTGATGCGTTACAACCCTTTTAACCAATTAAAAGGTGTAACGCATTCCGTGAATGCGCCACAGGTGTGTAACGCATTCCCAGAATGCGTTACACCCTTATTTATTTTTATTTTTTTTATTTTAAAGCAGCCGCCGCCGCCCATGGAATTCCGTGCCGCCAGACCTGAGTCTTCTCTTCCGTTCATTCAACAGATGTCCAACGGACAACAGATGCAGTACAGATATATATACATACTTACAATCAATTTATATATATATATATGATTTATTTAATTATGAATTTAATTGTAAGATCTTCAAAAATTCATAATAAAAAATCTATACATCATAAAATTATGAAAAAAATACCCAGACGATCTACAACACTTGTAGAACCCAGATCAACATTCAAAATTATTCTGAGAAACGATTTCTCATCAGACAAAATTAATTCATGATATAACTTGTAAAAATCATAATTAATTCATACAAGCATATAAAATTCTGAAATTTTTTACCACAGATCTATATGCATACAATTCGGTTATTGGAGAAAAATCAATATACTTCTAATGTCGAATCAGGATCAACTAGGACAGAAATAAAGCATCCTCCACGCTCTTGAGCAAGATATTTTGAGTCTCGCGTCTGATACCATTGTTGGATTTTAAACGCAGCGGGGGCAAGGTAAAACATTTTTACACATATAAAATCCAAATAAAAGCATACAGATCATGAATAAAAATTCGAGGGATCGAATCTAACCTTTAAAATAATTTGGAGACAACGATCAGAGATCCTTAGCAGTTGCTCCTCAAGTGTGAAGCACTCCACCGGTATCCACCAAGAAAACGATGTTAAGGAGGAGGAAGGAGGTGGAGAGAATTGGGTTTTCCAAACTTTTTGGGTTTTTGGGTTCTCGGGTTGGAATAAAAATAGGGTTTATAATAGTGTATTTATAGGCAAAATTTTCTGCTGAAATTTTCCCATAAATAATATTATTATTATCCCATTTATTATTCTCATTAATAATTAAAACACCTTTTAATTATTAATCATTTTTCTAAACACTTTAGAAATAATTCTCTCTCTTGATTTAATTTCCAAAAATTAAATCCTTAATTAATAATATTAAGAACTTTTCTTAATTAATTTATAATCAATTAAATCTCATTTAATCAATTATTAAATTTGCCAATTAATTATTTATTTCACAAATAAATAATTATTAGCCATTATTAATTAATTCCTCCACCATAAAATCATTCTCTTTTTATGGTGTGACCCTGTAGGTTCAATATTAAGCCGGTAGTAGAAATAAATAATAATAAAACTATTTTATTATTATTTATATAAATTCTCTAATTTATTAAATATGATTAATTAATTAATCACATTTATTCTACATCGTGAGGGATACTTCTCAGCATATCGCGACTATCCGGATAATATGAATTCACTGCTTAGAATACCAAGAACCTATTCAGTGAATAGTTACCGTACAATAAACTCCTTCTACCCTACAATGTCCCGATTAAATACAAGGCATGGATCTCGTGTCAAGCCTATCTAATTCAATCACTTGCTTACCATTTACTATGCTTAGTTCTATGCAAATTAGAAACTCCTTTCTAATTTCATTCACTCTGGCCAGAGATTCCTGAACTAGCATAAGTGGATCAGTCTTGAACATTCGCTTCCTTCACTGGAAGGGATAGATCCTTTATTGATCATACACTATCTTCGTGTACAAATTCCTATACCCAGTAGAGCCCTAATAATTGTCCCTGGAGACTAAGAACTAAACCAAAGCATAGTTCAGTATACACAAGATGACTATGATGACCTCAAGTCTAAGGATACTTGTACAACTATCACTATGTGAACAACTGCTGACACATGAGTGAACTTCATCAGTTGTTCAGCTGTGCGAGTCATGTTCAGTGAACTTATTCTATAATAAGCACCTACATACTAGTTATAGTGTCACCACACAAATGTCTATGAGAACAGACATCCTTCATAATGAAGCAAGCACAATATGTACCAATCTTTGCGGATTATTAATTATCAGTTAGTAATCCTATGACCAGGAACTATTTAAGTTTAGAGTTATCATCTTTTTAGGTCTCACTATTATGATCTCATCATAATCCATAAAAAGCTTTACTCTAAACTATGGTATATCTTATTTAAACACTTAAATAGATAAAGCCCGTAATAAAAACAAAACAAGTCTTTTATTAATATCAATGAAATCAAAACAGATTACGTAAAAAGTTATTCCTAAATCCTAATACATGATTGGACTTAGGACATATTCCTTTCAAAGATCATGTGGTCCACGTAAAAGCAAACGATCATAATATCTCCCCTTGAATTTATTTTCGTGCATAGAAAATGCTTGTATGGACTCTTCCCAAAACCATTTTTCTGAAAGTGTTCATCAACCCTCATGTTCCATGTTTGCGGAGCTTACTTCAAACCATATAAGGCATTCTTTGGTCTGTAGATTTTATTTTCTCGGCCCTTCTAAACATATCCGGGGGATGCTCAATATAGATTTTTTCTTCGAGATATCCATTCAGAAATACTGACTTGACATCCATTAGAAAGATCTTGCACTGATTTTGAGCTGCAATTGTTGTCCGAAGTAGTACAGTATCAACTTTTTCAACTAGAGCGAAAACCTCATCATAGTCAATTCCATATCTTTACCTGTAGCCTTTGGTCACCAACCTTGCCTTGTGTTTTTTTACTTCACCATCCTGATTCGTCTTGGTCCTGTTGACCCATTTGACACCAATTGCTTTGTGTCCTTCTGGAGGATCTTGGAGCTCCCAAGTATCATTTTTCTTGATTGGACCAATTTCTTCATCCATGGTTTTGTTCAAATTTCTTTCTTCAGAAGAATCCTCAAATCTTACTGGATCACATTCAACCATTAAACCATATAAAGAATAATCAAAGAATGTTGGTACCAGACTTGTTGCTTCATAGATAATATCCGAACTCCGCATTTTTCTCGGTGCTCCCCCCAAACTGTTGCTTCCTACTATCCATGGTGTTGATGCGGAAGTTTATTGATTTAGACTTTATACATGAGTTGGATATGTTAGTGTGCGTGCCCTAGAGACAACACTATTATGTTTATATTATGAAACATTTAGATTATTAATTATAATTCTATGGATTATTCTTTTGTAATTTATTATATCTTTATTTTCCGCGATAAAATGTTAGATTAATAAATGTCCTTGGAATGTGATATGTAAATCTATATCTCTAAGTAGGTGACTTAGAAATGAGATTATAAGAATAGTATTAATATTCCTAAAGGTCCCTAGTCATGTGTTATTGTTAAGTGACGATAATAAATATGTTGAGACTGGTGTGTTTGTTGACAGATGATCACATCTCATTGATCATAGGAATGGTGATACTAAAGTCAAAAGCACAGGCACATGTATTAGATTCATGGTGCTGGATAGACCCGTTGTGAGATACTACATGTTTAAAGTGTCATAAGTTAATCTCACAGTGATAATGATGTATCGGTCCTTAGACCTGAAATCGTTATATTTCTATACGAGAATTAATATACTTTGATACTATTGAAAATTATCCTTGACCGGGTAATAATAAAAGTAGACATTGGGTATATTATGAATCATATGAGAAATATGAATGATCTAGATGGGATTTAGCCCTCCTATATTAAAGGAGTGATATTATTGGCCTCATGATTGAGTAAGACTATAAAATGCATGGTCGTGCACAAATACTGATTTCTTTAATAGTTTACTCATTCATCAAGGAAAGAAGGATTAAACGTTAATAGAGGATGACACAAAGCATGCATCGACTTTCATCTATAATATAAGGCGAAAGGGATTATATTAGATTGTACATTATTCATGAAAGGTTTAATTGAATCACCAATTATTATTATTACTTGGGGAGCAATGATGTATTATTAGATGCCACTCATTGTTTATAATTTTATTATTAGAAATTAAAATTATTGCCAATGTAATAATAACCTAAAGGGTGACGCACAAAGAAGGTTTAAAATGGAGTGTTATTTAAATTATAAATTTAAACATTTATTATTATTAATTCTAATTATTACATGAATTAAGTGAGACTTGATTAATTGTATATCTATTAGAATTCGAATTTAATAATAATATAAACCCCAAATCAGAATGGGTCCTTTTAGATGCCCATTAAGATTAGGGTTAGGCCCTATTCCTCTATCCCCTATATATACATTAAGATGTATATTTTTAGGGTGAGTAGTGACATCACGTTTTTAGAGGGAAAACCCTAGCAGCTCTATATCTTAGAGAGGGTAGAGAGAGAGAGAAAGAGGCAACCAAATTGGCTAGTACCGACTCCAATGATCATTGGATGATTGGACGTTCGTGTGGATACCTTGGAGAGCATATCTTCGAGAGGAGGGCTGCTGTGTTGGTTTATTAAGATTAGAACGTCCATTATAATCAAAAGGAAAGCTTTATTAAGGTAAACATCTATTCTCCGTAATTATCCAGTCATTATACATAGATCGTGCGGTAGGGATTCAAAAGTTTTTGTTTTTCTGTTGTGTTTTATTGCTTGAATCCCTAACAGTGGTATCAGAGCTATGTGTATAATGGGATGATTTGATTACGTGTTTGACAGTTTTTCTATATATTAAGCATGAATCAGATCTGCCATGTATGTATATTGATGCCGTTTATGTATGAGATTTAATATGCATGTTGTTATGTTGATTAATGATCAAACTGTTATATAGAGTTTTCTGTATATTCACGTGATGTTTATGTATATGATGATACCAGCACTTAATATTTTTCCATGATTGATCAGTATGTGAATTGTATGTTATGCTTGGTGTCTGGTTTATAGATAGTGATCTAAACTGTTGGACAGATGGTGTATTGACATGATCTGTTAAATGGGGAATGATTAGTATGTATAAGATACATGCTTATAAAACTGCATACGATGCAGTAGTGGAAGTGACTGGTTCAGATAACATCTGTTGCTTTGAAATTGAGATTTCTATACAAGACTAGTCTTCCGTTGATGCACAACTCTGATTATCCATTGATGGATTTATCAGCTGATGGATTTATCCGTTGATGAATTTATCAGTTGATGGATTTATCCGTTGATGGATTTATCCGTTGATGGATTTGATGTAGTAGTGGCAGAGGCTGGTTAAGATATGATCTTTAGTTTTGAAATTGAGATTTTTGTATAAGACTGGTCTTCCAAAATAAAAAATTTCTTTTTCCAGCTGACCTGGCAGCTCGACCCCATCCAGGGTCTGTCGCCACCGGACCCCCACCCGGGGGCTTCCGCCCCTGGACCCCCGCTATATTTTGTTTCTTCTCAAGTTATTTATATGTTTACTTGAGCATGATGCTGGTTATGGCCTTAAGACCTTTAGATTAAAGTTTATGGTTTTGGTTTTATAAATACGACTTGCATGTCATTTTCAATATTCTTATAACTATTTTACCTCGAATGTAACTCGAGTTTTCTTATGTAAGTACATTAGTATAGGTTGTTTTAATGCAATATACTTCAAGAAGGCATGATTCAAGAGGAGAAGCATCAATCGAGATAAGAATAATGAAGACTTGTAATTGTATTTATATTTTCACCATAGATTGACCTTGATCCTTTCATTAGCTTGAAAGGATCACATAGGATAAAGGCCATAACCAAGCACATTTACATACCGCACTTTACATATTGATGTATGAATGTATGTATAGAATAGTTAATGATGCATGCTTTAATTAGATTAATCATGTATGAATGAATGTATTAGATACATCACCTATGTCATGCCTGCTAAACAAGATAAAATCTGTAACGACTCAAGATTTTAAAATTTACAAACGACTATGAGATTCTCGTGTTTATGAAACACGGAATGAAATACGAATCTTATTTATTTCCGACATTGGGAGATTTTGTCAACAACAGGTTCATTGAACTTGTAAGGCTGTGGGTTTTAAGAGAGACCGATGTGACTCCTCCACTACCTGGAAATCAAACTATTGACGAGTATTGATTTGAAGTATTTTATTCAAGGAAAAATTGGGAATCTCTTTATGATGGAATCATGATCGTTATAATACTAACAAAACCCTAATGTTTATATTAAGTTGTTTAGATGCCTTCCAATATGTCCAACGCGTTAACCCCTAGATCGATAAGGAGTGGGTTCGCCAGAGCGAAGTACTCCCATTTATCGTGGGACGACGTGTTGAAGTATATGATACTTTTTAGACCTTTGGGTTTGACTTAACTATGTTACAACAATTGGATTGTGAACTTAGAGGCATAGAGTTTGGTGAGATTTATTGGATAAATACGAATAAATATTGTTCCACTAAATTATCCAAGAGTTATATAGTTGATATAATCGAAAAATGTTGTCTAACTAAATAATTTAATTTTGGGAGAAAAGCCAAAGCTGACCTAAGATATGATGAAGTATGGATCTTGGCTCACTCGAAAGTATATAGAAGATATTTTTTCCGAATTAATAGTTAGAGCTATTAATTTGATAAAAATAGTCGGAGATATATATTTTGAATATATATGAATAATCACTTGAACATAATTTAATAATCATCTATAGACTAATTTATCTTCTGCATCTTAAACATTGTAGATAACAAATGGCAAACAATTCAAACAACTTCTCTGTGCGATCAGTCCTTGAGAAGGACAAGCTGATAAGAACAAACTTCCTTGACTGGCAGAGGAACTTGAGGATTGTCCTCAAACAAGAGCATATGCTATATGTAATAGATATCCCTCGCCCTACACCTCTACCTGAAGGAGCATTCTGTGCTCAACATAATGTCTATCAGAAACATATCGATGATGACACGGATGTTCAATGTCTCATGTTAGCGACCATGAGTGCTGAACTTCAGAAACAACATGGGAATATGTATTCTTATGATATGATTGAGCACCTTAAATGTATGTTTGAAGGACAGGCTTAAGTAGGGAGAATGTGATCTAGTTGGACCGCATGTTCTAAGAATGATAGGGTATATGGAGTACCATGCCAAATCGGGTGCCCCAATTGCTATGGAGCACCAGATTGATCTAATTTTACAATCTTTAAACATCAGTTATTCTCAATTTGTGATGAATTACAATATGAATGAGATAGATTAAAACCCCACCAAATTGTTGGCTATGTTAAAAATTGTTGAGACCAACGTTCAGAAGGCGTCCCCTGCTCCCATGTTGATGGTGAATAAGGAGAAGGCCAAAGGAAAGGGTAAATGGAAAGGCAACAGGAAGATGGGATCTAAATCTAATGCCAATCTGAAACCTGATTTGACCAAGGCTTTGAAGCCTAAAGGTAGTGTTCCAAAGGTTGGTGATTGTCACTATTGCAAGAAACCAGGTCATTGGAAGAGGAACTGTCATGCTTATTTAGAGGATCTGAAGAAGAAGAAGGTTGTTGTTGCTACTTCTGATTCAGGTATTTATGTTATAGAAGTCAATTTGTCTACTTCTATATCTTGGGTATTAGAGACTGGATGTGGTTCTCACATTTATATAAATGTGCAGGAACTGTAGGGAAGTAGGACATTGGCGAACGGAGAAGTTGACCTATGAGTTGTAAATGGAGCAAAGGTTGTTGTTTTAGCTGTAGGGACTTATCGTTTATTGTTGCCCACTGGGCTTGTTTTAGAACTAGATAACTGTTTATACGTGCCTGCGATTTGCAGAAACATTATTTCTATTTCTTGTTTGGAAAAGAAAGGTTTTTCATTTTTGATTCAGAACAATAGTTGTTCCTTTTCATTCAATAATGTTACCTATGGGGTTGCACGTTTGTTTAATGGTTTATATGTTCTTGATGTAGATACTCCTGTCTATAACATAAGTAATGATAATAAACGTATTAAGATGAAATATTCAAATCAAACATACCTTTGGCATTGTCGTTTAGGTCACATAAATGAGAAATGCATTTCCAAATTACATCAAGATGGTTAATTGGATAAGTTTGATTTTGAATCATACAAAGAATGCAAATCTTGTATCATTGGAAAAATAGCTAAAGCTCCTTTTACTGGACAAGGTGAAAGGGCCACCGAAGGATTAGGACTTATACATAGTGATGTATGTGGTCTAATGTGTACGATGGAAAGAGGTGGCTTTTACTACTTCATTACATTTACTGACGATTTCAGTAGATATGGATATGTGTATCTTTTGAAGGAAAAATCTGATTCTTTTAAAAAGCTTAAAGAATACAAGGCAGAAGTGGAAAAGCAAACATGGGAAAGTATAAAAGTTCTACTATCAGATCGAGGAGGAGAATACTTAAGCCTCGAGTTTAAAGGTTTCTTGAAGGAGTATGGTATCGTATCACAGCTTACTCCTCCTGGAACGCCTCAATGGAATGGAGTTTTTGAGTTGAGAAATCATACCTTGTTGGACATGGTGAGATCAATGATGATTCTAGCAGATCTTCCAATAAGTTTTTGGGGTTATGCTCTAGAAACGGATGTATATATACTAAACCGAGTTCCAACTAAATCGGTTCAAAAGACTCCATATGAGATAAGGACTGAGAAATGTCACAACATGTAGTTTATGAAAGTATGGGGATGCGAAGCGTTTGTGAAATGCTTAGTGTTTGACAAGCTGGGACCAAAATTGGATAAATGTTATTTTGTGGGATATCTTGAAGAAACTAAAGGGTATAGTTTCTATAATCCTACCGAGAACAAAGTGTTTGTTGCTCGAACCGCTCTATTTCTTGAAAGAGAGTTACTTTCCAAGAAAATTAGTGGGAGGACTATAGATCTCGATGAAAATCGAGTTGTACAAAATAACATTGAACCAGAGTTGGAAAGTGGGCAGGAAGTACATCGAGATGTTCCTGCTCCGGAAACTCAGGTTGTTCGTAGATCTAGTAGGGCTCGTCATGAGCCAGAGAGATATTATGGATTTCTCTTCACTCAAGATGATGATGTAATGTTCATAGACAATGATGAGCCTCTTACCTACCAAGAAACTATGAAAAATCCAGCCTCAAGAGATGGCTAGAGGCCATGAAATTCAAAATGGAATCCATGTATCAAAATAAAGTATGGACTTTAGTTGATCCACCTGAAGGGGTAAAATCTATAGGGTGCAAGTGGGTTTTCAAGAAGAAAACTAACATGGATGGTAAAGTACAGGCCTATAAAGCGCGACTAGTGGCAAAAGGTTTTAAGCAAATTCATGGTATAGACTATGATAAGATTTTTTCACCAATTGCTATGGTCAAGTCCATCAGGATTTTGCTAGCAATAACTGCTTACTACGACTATGAGATTTGGAAAATGGATGTCAAGACCGCTTTCTTAAATGGGAGCCTTGAAGAGGATGTATACATGATAAAACTGAGGGTTTTGTCGATCCCAAGTTTGCTAAGATGGTCTGTAAGTTGCTTCGATCTATTTATGGATTGAAGCAAACCTCAAGGAGATGGAATCGTCATTTTGATGAAACAGTCAGAGAATTTCCCTTTATTCAAAATGATGATGTACCATGTGTTTACAAGAAGGTTAGTGGGAGCCATGTGGCATTCCTAGTACTATATGTAGATGACATATTACTAATAGGGAATGACATACCTTCTCTACAGGCTATTAAGACTTGGTTGGGAAATAGTTTCTAGATGAAGGACTTAGGCGATGCTACCTATATATTAGGGATCAAGATCTATAGAGATAGATCAAAGAAATTGATTGGTCTAAGTCAGAGTACATACATTGACAAAGTATTGCATCGTTTTGGGATGCAAGAGGCAAAAAGAGGATATGTCCCAATGTCCCATGGGATATTGATCTCAAAAGACAACTGCCCTAAATCATTAAATGATAAGGGCAGTATGAGCAAAGTTTTATATGCTTCGGCAATTGGATCTGTAATGTATGTGATGATATGTACTTGTCCTGATGTTTTGTATGCCTTGAGCATGACGAGCAGATACCAGTCTAATCCAGGTGAGGGTCACTGGAAAACTGTCAAGAATATTCTTAAGTACTTGAAGAGGACTATAGATTCATTCTTGGTGTATGTGTATAGAGGAGATGAGAAGCTGGTTGTAAAGGGTTACACTGATGCCATCTTCCAGGTAGACAGAGACGATTCAGTATCCCAGTCAGGTTTTGTGTTTTGCCTTAATGGAGGTGCTATAAGCTGGAAGAGTTCAAAGCAAGAGACAGTAGCTGATTCTACAATGGAAGCTGAGTATATTACTGCCAGTGAAGCAACCAAGGAGGCTGTTTGGATACGAAAATTTATAACGGGACTTGCTGTGGTTCCATCGATCACAGGTCCAGTTGATATTTACTATGATAATAATGGAGCCATCGCGCAGGCTAAAGAACCAAGGTCACATTCCCGGGCAAAGCATATACTTTGGAGATATCACCTTCTTCGAGAGATTAATGAAAGAAGAGATATACATATATGTAAAGTGAATACTGATGATAATGTTACAAACCCACTGACTAAGGCTTTGTCACAACAAAAGCACGAAGGTCATACTAGTTCCATGGGTATTAGATACATGGGTGATTGGCTCTACAACAAGTGGGAGAGTGTTAGTGTGTGCGCCCTAGAGACAACACTATTAGGTTTATATTATGAATCATTTAGATTATTAATTATGATTCTATGGATTATTCTTTAGGAATTTATTATATCTTTATTTTCTGCGATAAAATGTTAGATTAATAAATGTCCTTGGAATATGATACGTAAATCTATATCTCCAAGTACGTGGCTTAGAAATGAGATTATGAGAATAGTATTAATATTCCTAAAGGTCCCTAATCAAGTATTATTGTTAATGGACGATAATAAATACGTTGAGACTAGTGTGTTTGTTGACTGATGATCACATCTCATTGATCATAGGAATGGTGATACTAAAGTCAAAAACACAGGCACATGTATTAGATTCATGGTGCTGGATAGACCCGTTGTGAGATATTACATGTTTAAAGTGTCATAAGTTAATCTCACATTGATAATGATGTATTGGTCCTTAGACCAAAAATCATTATATTTCCATACGATAATTAATATACTTTGATACTATTGAAAGTTATCCTTGACTGGGCAATAATAAAAGTAGACATTGGGTATATTATGAATCGTATGATGAATATGAATGATCTATATGGGATTTAGCCCTCCTATATTAAAGGAGTGATATTATTGGCATCTTGATTGAGTAAGACTATAAAATGAATGGCTGTGTTCAAATACTGATTTGTTTAATAGTTTACTCATTGATCAAGAAAAGAAGGATTAAAGGTTAATAGAGGATGATATAATGCCTGCCTCGAGTTTGATCTATAATATAAGGCTAAAGGGATTATATTACATTGTACATTATTCACGAAAGGTTTAATTGAATCACCAATTATTATTATTACTTGGGGAGCAATGATGTATTACTAGATGTCACTCATTGTTTATAATTTTATTATTAGAAAATAAAATTATTGCCAACATAATAATAACCTAAAGGGTCACACACAAAGAAGGTTTAAAACGGAGTGTTATTTAAATTATAAATTTAAACATTTTATTATTATTAATTCTAATTATTAAATGAATTAAGTGAGACTTGATTAATTGTATATATATTAGAATTCGAATTTAATAATAATATAAACCCAAAATCAGAATGGGTCCTTTTAGACGCCCATTAAGATTAGGGTTAGGCCCTAATCCTCTCTCCCCTATATCTATACTATACTATAATAACCGGAATGGGGTTTAATTTGTAGGTTGGTTAACCCCTTATTTTGGTTATCCCTTTCCATCTTAACCGTCAGATCTTCTTCATCAAATAATCAGAGCCGTTAGATTCAAATACTAAAAAATTACACTCCACAAGTTCTTAGGTTCGAATCTCGTCAACAACAAACATTTATATTATTATTTATAAAGATACATATAAGTTATCAGGTTCAAATATTACCAACAACAAATATTTACAATATTATTTATAAAGATACATATAAGTTTTCAGGTTCGAATCTTACTAACAACAAACATTGACATAGATAATTATTTGAACTTAATTTCAAATTATACATAATAAAAATATTATTATATAATTATTATTTAGTATTTAGTTATTTATATAAAATTTTAATAAATTTACATAAAATATAAATGGAAATATATAAATATTAAATTGAGACCCGTGCATCGCACGGGCCGTAAAGCTAGTATACATTAAGATGTATATTTTTAGGATGAGTAGTGACATCACGTTTTTAGAGAAAAAACCCTAGCAGCTCTACATCTTAGAGAGGCTAGAGAGAGAGAGAGAGAGAGGCAACCAAATCGGCTAGTACCACCTCCGGTGATCGTTGGATGATCGGACAGTCGTGTGGATACCTTTGAGAGCAGATCTTCGAAAGGAGGGTTGTTTTGTTGGTTCATCAAGATCAGAATGTCCATTAAAATCAGAAGGAAAGATTTATTAAGGTAAACATCTATTCTCCATAATTATCCAGTCATTATACATAGATCATGCGGTAGGGATTCAAAAGCTTTTGTTTTTCCATTGCGTTTTATTGCTTGAATCCCTAACAGGATGATCATCTCCATCATCTTCAATATTGGAGTCTTTGTCGTCATCATCAGCATCATCATTAAATAATAAACGGACAAATTTTTTTTCTTCCTTGCTTCATCTCTAGTAATCGGATTCGTCGAAGTCGACATCTCCTGAAATAATTAAATTCTTTGTTAGTGGATTGTAGAGTTTGTAATCCTTGCTTTTTTTTGTCATTTCCGGAAAAGATACACGTTTCTCCTATGTCATCCAGCTTCTTTCTTTTTTGATCAAGAATATGTGCATATGCAGTATACCCAAAAATTCGGAGATGTCCAACTGATGGTTTACTCCCACTCCATACTTCATTTGGAGTTTTATTTCTAACATTTTTTATTGAACGTCGAATCGATAAATAAATCTTACATCAAATGGTTTCAGCCCAAAAAGTTCTTTCAAAGTGCTTTTCTTTCACCATACTTCTCGCCATATCAAGGATTATGTGATTTTTCGTCTCCGCAATGCCATTTTGTTGAGTAGTGTATGTCATTCTAAAGTGATGAGTAATTCGATGCACTCTGCAAAAATTTCCAAAAAATTTTGAAGTGTACTCGCCTCCTCTGTCTGATCTGAGTATCTTTAAATACTGGCCACTTTGCTTTTCTGCCAATGCTTTGAACTCCCTGAACATATCAAGAGCCTCTGATTTTTCTTCCAGGATATACACCTAATTTTCCTACTAAACTCATTAATAAATGTTAGGTAATTCCCGTTGCCACCAAGAGATGTAACGTTAAATTGACCAGCAATATCTGTGTAAACTATCTCCAATGGCCTCCCAGCTCTTCATGATTTTTCAACTGGAAAACTTTGTTTGTGTGCTTTCCCTTGACGCAAATTTCACATAAATTATCTGGTTTGTTGAAATCTGGCAAACCGTTCACCATCTTTATCTTTGACAATAATTTTAAGCCATAAAAACCAAGATGACCATACTTTAAATGCCATTACCACGAGTCATTTTTAGTGACCTAATTTAAGGACTTTTGCACCTTCTCCTGCATATCAAATCTGAATAGGCGATTCTTTGACATTTCCATATTAGCAATGAATTCTCGAACTTGATTTCTGATGGTAAGATAATTTTTTTTACATCTGGATAATATATCCTTCCTCCACAAGTTGGCCAAGACTGATGATATTACTTTTTAAATTCGGTATAACAGATATCATTTCTATACTTTTTATCATGTTTCTTTGATAAAATTGTAATTGTACCTTTTCCTTTAACCAGAATCTTCGAAGAATCACCAAAAGTTATTTATCTTGTGAAAGTCCGGTCTATCTCCATAAATAAATCTTTGTGACAGGACATGTGATTGCTTGCACCAGAATCAAGATACCAAACGTTCTTCTTACCTTCCTGGTCTCCTTTGTAAGTAAAAAAATTAGCAGACCCCACATCTTTATCTTCTTTTGCTGTTTTAAAATTACTTATTTCTTCCACTTTTAGAGATCTACTGTAATATCCTATATTGCAGATGTTATTATTATTATTATTTAAAGTTGTTTATGTGATCTTTATGTGAATTTTAGTGAATTATCTGGTATTTGGAGTTGATGTTTGGATGTTCATATGTTATATTCTTTCAGTATTTTAATTTTTATATGTCCAGAATAAAATATAGATAATTATGATATTTTTCTAGTAGTTTTTGATCTGTTATATGATTTTATAATGATTTGTTAATTTATTAATTATTTTTTGAGTATTTATAAAACTATTTTATAAAGCCGGGATCGTCAAACTTCAACCATTTTTACATTTTTACAACCCGAAACTCTTCCGAAAACTCCGTCTTAACCTAATCTAGTAATTTCGGACATTTTCCATGTTTTAACTTTTTCGATCCGGATTACGGTTTGACCCGTACGCGTCCCGGCGCAAAATTTTTGATACGGTAATCGTTTTGATAAATCAATAAAACCCGTATTCTCGAAAGGAGGGATATTATTACATTATTTTCATATAAAGTATTTTATAAGAAGCCCGGTTTTGGTAATTATCCAAATCTGATATTAAATTGTATCATTTTTATAGTTACTTAGCGGCTAAGTAATCTATTTTTGGATCCGATACGACCTAATAGGATACTTGTTACGTGTTTAAGGTGTATTTATATGAATCGAATAGCATCTGAACGTGTGTTTATTTGCGTCTTTATCGAGTTATTCGTTTATCTCATTTATGTGCAGTTGAATGTATTTTATGCGTGTTTGGGTTTTAATTATTTAAGGATCGTTTCTGTTTTTTTTCAAAAAAATACGGATCGGGACCCCACCGGGACGTCAAAGCCCACAAAATTCACGTTTTTATTTATAGAAAATTATTCGTATTTCAAATACCTCGTATTTTCTGCATTTTGAAATTTTTCGTATTTCAAATACCTCGACGAGAGCTTCCTATTGATATCAATATCTTGACTTTAGGTGAAGTATTTATAAGAATCGAATTTTTGGGTATTTTTGTTCTTAAGAATTTGTTTTTGAATTTTGAATGATGTTTTGATGTTTTTGTTAATTGATTATTGTTCCCGGAGTCCTAAGGATCGATTTAGTATATAAGTTTGTGGATTTTGGTCCCGTATTGTTAAAACTCGAAGTTGTTATTGTGCTAGGTTTTTGTTTTGAATTTTTAGATTATACAGAGATTGTTAAATGATTGTGACCCTGGGAATAGTTTGTGCTTGATTAAAGCTTTATTTTGGTATGTAATTCGTTGAGTTTACTTAATTATTTTAAATTCCTAAACTTATTTTCTTTTATTATTTTCAAAAATTTAATTTGATTTAATTATTTATAATTTGTTTTAGTTAATTATTTATGAGTTTAATTAATTGATTAAATCATTTAATCAATTAATTTTATTTATAAATAGTTAAATAAATATAAATTATTTATAATTAATTCAACTAATTCCTAAAAATTATTTTTAAACTTTTAAAAATTTTATTTTGGTATTTAAAAATCAATTAATATTATTATTAATCGATTTAATTCTATTTATTTCTTATTTTATTCATAATAATTAAATCATTCGTCCGTTTAATACAAAATGAACGCGTTTAAACTCAGAAAAATATTCCGCTTTCATTAAAAATACTTTCGAGACCCAAATCCTTTTGTTTCGAAAGGTCACTTGTTTTACGAATCATTCTGAGTCGATTATTGATCGATGAATCATATTTTTGACCCGATCTAAGTTTTAAACGTACCTAGTCTAACCTTTTGACGAACTGAGTCATATGTGATATGAATTATGCGATATGTGAGTTATATGCATATGTGCTATGTGAATTACGTGTGTATGTGGGTCAAGAGTCTTTTGTTTGACTGTTTCCTTTATGTATGGGGTATCGTATGGGTAGATGATAGGGTTTTGACGCGCAGTTCGTCGAGTAATTATCGTTTAGACGATTGAAGTGTGATATTTAATTATAGATACGAGTCTTTCAAGACGATTAAGACCAGATGGTATGGATGAAGACTAGAGTTGAATAGTATGGAATATTGGGTTGCAGCACTGCATGAGCAGCAGATCAAAGATTTAGCGAAGTAAAAGACGGTGATATTTTGAGACAGAACGTCAGAATAGATGCATTTTCGTGAGTATGACTAACTGCTAAATCTCAAAGTCAAGTATCCCTATCATCACTTATTTTTCAAGTGATATTTATTTTGAATCTTATCATGCAAGTATTGCTTTCCCTATTCAGTTCGTAATTAATAAATGTTTTACATATCGCTGAATTAAATGATTCTGTTTATGCAAGTATTCTTCTGTTATTCTATGTTCAGAATAGCTAAGTAATTTTACTTATCAAATTACTGGATTTATTAATGTTTTGGACTTTGAGAAATGATTTTGTTGCAAGTAATTCTGCCCAAGTGAGTGGGGGAATAAAATTATTTAGGATGCCGATTGATTCGGCTCCTTTTTCAATAAAAAGGTCTTAAGATTGGAATGGTTACTGGTTACTGGTTACAGCGTAGGTGATCGAGATATCGGTCCACCTGTAATATCTTTCAAGATGAGTATATGCCTTTTCTGGCACCCTATAGGTACCGTATGGCTGCGGGATACGAGTAGTACCTATATTTACGATATGGCTGCGGGATACCGGTGTTGTTTCGTGACTGATCATCAGGAACAACATGAAATATAATTGGTTCCAATCTAAACTGTTGTTTCTAAATTATTTTGATATTCATAGAATAAATGGTTAATCAACTATTTCTGTTTTGGATAAAAAGTGAAAAGCGGTGTTGATTCAATTTCTGATTTATGCTGATACTTACTTTATTGTTAAATATCAAAGGTGGTATTGGTATAGATGATTGATGATGACTTCAGTATGGGATGTTGTGAGAATCAAAGTTCGTATTGATATCTAATTTGATATGACAACAAAATGAGTATTAATATCAAGAGTTCGGTTTTGAATAAAGTTTACGATTCATTCCATAATCATTGCTTCTTGTTATTGATGTTTACGATATTTCCGTAAACACTATCTTGTTTTATCTCGTCATGATTCAAAGTATTGCTGAAGCGTTTCGCTCAAAAATATGAAAAAGAGTTTTGAATACAGTGAGAAACAATTATCCGATTCTTTGATAAATTTTCTAGTTCAACAATTATGATTTAAAAGGTTCTGCTCTATTGCTGAGGTTGGTTTTATATCAAAACAACCCTATATATGCGATAATGAACTTGTTGAGCATTTCTTCCGCTCATACTTTCCTGTTTTCAAATTTAACCTCCAGTATTAACTTGCGCTGTTTAGCCGCGTAATTCGAGGAAGCAAAAGAAGTTTTTTGAAAGGTGGTTGGTCCAGGGTTTGCGCACTAGTGTAAGTTTTATTGTATAAAGTTGTTTATATTATATTATATTATAGTTGTGTATTTTATAGTTGTGCCTAGTATACTTCTTTTCGAAGTTATACTAGGGGGTTTAGCTTTGAGTTTGGAATTTGTTGAAAAGAGTTTTAAAAGAAAGTGAAAATTTATTTGTGCAATTTGGATTTCTTGTTTTTAGAACTGTAACCTTAAAAGATCTTGGATTAGTTTGGGGTCATAGATGCTAAATATCTTCCACTGGCATTTGTATTTTGATTTAATAGGTTGATTTGGATTGAGGTTTCATAGTGACGACCAAATCCTCTGACCCCGGATTTGGGGGCGTTACAGGTTGGTATCAGAGCTGAGGTTATAGTAAACTAGAAACGAGAGTGTGTATAGCTATGTGAGGACGTTTGAGCTCATATCGAGTTCCTTTTGGACTATTGGATATAGTACCAACGAGTAAGTTAAGATAGGCACATTCGTTCGACATGGTTGTGTCTAGTTGGATGGAACTCCCGGAAGCTGCAAACTTCTACTGTGGAATCTTTCGAGACTACGTTTCGACGACGGTGAAGATTATCGATATCCTTGGAATATGAAGAAGTGTCGAGAATCGGACGACAACTGAAGAATTCAAATTGAAGATAAGTATTAAGACCTTGGCAATACCTTCTCTTTCTGTAAATTCTTTTGACTTCTCTCAAAAAGAAATATCAGTTAGAAGACATATTCCCCAACACCCGATTATTCATTTTGTGCCAGAATTTTGTTCTCTGGATTTCATTTCCTTCAGAAATATCAGCTTTGAAATATTTTCTGTTTTATTCATTTAATTTTGGATTCCTTTGATATTTTTTTATTCTGACTGAGATGAACAACCCTAACTATAGGGGACACAAGGTATACATGTCTGTGTGATAGGAGTTAGATGGGACGCCATCACTTGTGTGTGTTGTGACTACACGAAGGTTAATAATCTTTAGTAGTGTCTTAATATGGGCACACAACACCAAGTTCATATGATCATATTGATCTCTCAGTTATTTTTTTAATTCAACAATACTTTTTCATAAATTCGGATATTGGTCCCGTTATGGTATCAAATTCTTTTCTTTTTGAAATTCCAAAATTTTATCATCCTAAACATTCGAAGGTATGCCAATCAAGTTAAGCTGAGTTATCCTGGTCAAGTCAAAGCAGGGTTATGTGATGGGATTGCCAATAGCGGCAGTGGATTGTAATGCGATTAAAATATCAATGGCATATACCGAAGTCAACATGTTTCTTTACTTCTCTCTCTCTCTCTCTTTCTTTTCTTTTTCTCTATCTTTCTCTCTATTCTTCTTTCTCGCAATCAGTAAAAGTAATTCTATTGAGGAATTGGTCAAAGGATGTGGATGGAACAATGGTGCACAGTGAAGCTCCTGTAAAAGTTTTATAATACAAGGAATACAAGATTTACTTGAGATTATGGAAATTTAAGGCTATTTGGGAATGGAAAGTTGGCTAGAAGATCCCTAGTGCTCTCTTCTGCTGATTCCGAGGACGGAATCCTTATAAGGGGGGTAGATTGTAATATCCCATATTGCAGATGTTATTATTATTATTATTTGAAGTTGTTTATGTGATCTTTATGTGAATTTTAGTGAATTATCTGGTAATTGGAGTTTATGTTTGGATGTTTATATGTGATATTCTTTGAGTATTTTAATTTTTATATGTCCAGAATAAAATATAGATAATTGTGATATTTTTCTGGTAATTTTTGGACTGTTTTATGATTTTATAATGATTTGTGAATTTATTAATTATTTTCTGAGTATTTATAAAATTATTTTATAAACCCGGGAATCGTCCAACTTAACTGTTTTTACAACCCGAAACTCTTCCGAAAACTTCTTCCTAACCTAATCTGGTAATTCCAGACATTTTCTGTGTTTTAACTTTTTCGATCCGGATTACGGTTTGACCCGTACGCGTCCCAACGCAAAATTTTCAATACGATAATCGTTTTGATAAATCAATAAAACCCGTATTCTCGAAAGGCAAGATATTATTACATTATTTTCGTATAAAGTGTTTTATAAGAAGCCCGATTTTGGTAATTATCCAAATCTGATATTAAATTGAATCATTTCTATAGTTACTTAGCGGCTAAGTAATCTATTTTCGGATCCGATACGATTTAATAAGATACTTGTTACGTGTTTAAGGTGTATTTATATGAATCGAATAGCAATCTGGACGCGTGTTTATTTGCGTCTTTATCGAGTTATTCGTTTTATCTCGTTTATGTGCAGTTGAATGTATTTTATGCGTGTTCGGGTTGTTTTTATATAAGGATCGTTTCTGTTTTTTCAAAAATAAATGGACCAGGACCCCACCGGGACGTCAAAGCCCACAAAATTCACGTTTTTATTTTTAGAAATTTATTCGTATTTCAAATACCTCGTATTTTCTGCATTTTAAAATTATTTGCAATTTTTAGGGAATTTTGACATCAATTTTGTATTTTATCGTTTTGAAAATTATTCCCCGTAATTATGATTTAGGGGCTTTATTATTTTAATTACGGGAATAAAAACACTCTTATTTGATTTTTGGGTATAATTTTTCAGTTAATATAAATAGCTGAAACTGATATTTATTATTCATTTTATTTTATTAAATTTCAGAAAAATAGAAAAGCCAAGAACAAGTTCTTGGGGGTAAAATTTCTTTCTTCAACTTCAATCACTGTTTTTGATCGATTTAGCAAACCAAATCGGACGTTCTAGTAGTCAAAATCATCCTCTCGACGAGAGCTTCCTATTGATATCAATATCTCGACTTGAGGTGAAGTATGTATAAGAATAGAATTTTTGGGTATTTTTGTTCTTGAGAATTCGTTTTTGAATTTTGAATGATTGTTTGATGTTTTTGTTAATTGATTATTGTTCCTGGAGTCCTAAGGATCGATTTAGTATATAAGTTTGTGGATTTTGGTCCCGTATTGTTAAAACTCGAAGTTGTTATTGTGCTTGGTTTTTGTTTTGAATTTTTGGATTATACGTAGATTATTAAATGATTGTGACCCTGGGAATAGTTTGTGCTTGATTAAAGCTTTATTTAGGTATGTAATTCGTTGAGTTTAGTTTAGAATCGACTGAGTTTGTTTTTTTCCGATATGCTTACCGGAAAACAAGTGTTTTTGGCCGGAGAAATCAATCGGCGTGATGTTTGTATCCGTTGTTGGCTCGATCAAGTTCCTGGGAAGGAGATACATCATTTACAAGTAAAAATGGAGGAAAGGGAAGTCGTTTGAGTGGGGGGGAGAAGGCCGCCGGAGTCCGGCGAGGAACCACCGAATTCTGGGTTCTTCTCCCAGTTTCCGGTGAGTTCATCACCAACCCGGCTAAGTTCTTGGAGACCCGTTTGGGTCCAAGACTTAACCCGTGTTTGATCCCCGAAACCCTAAACCCCAACCCCCATTTCTGTTACCCAGATTTTAATTTTAAAAACATTTCCAAAGAATCCTTTTTCCTATTTTCAAAAACCATTTTATTTATTTCTAAAAATCATTTAATAAATATTTTAAATTCTAAAAATTATTTACTTAATTATTTTAAATTCCTAAACTTATTTTCTTTTATTATTTTCAAAAATTTGATTTGATTTAATTATTTATAATTTGTTTTAGTTAATTATTTATGAGTTTAATTAATTGATTAATCATTTAATCAATTAGTTTTATTTATAAATAGTTAAATAAATATAAATTATTTATAATTAATTCAAATAATTCCTAAAATTTTCTAGACTCAGAAAAATATTTCGCTTTCATTAAAAATACTTTCGAGACCCAAATCCTTTTGTTTCGAAAGGTCGCTTGTTTTACAAATCATTCTGAGTCGATTATTGATCGATGAATCATATTTTTGACCCGATCTCAGTTTTAAACGTACCTAGTCTAACCTTTTGACGAACCGAGTCATATGTGATATGAATTATGTGATACGTGAGTTATGTGCATATGTGCTATGTGAATTACGTGTGTATGTGGGTCAAGAGTCTTGTCTTTGACTGTTTCCTTTATGTATGGGGTATCGTATGGGTAGACGATAAGGTTTTGACGCGTAGCTCGTCGAGTAATTATCGTTTAGACGATTAAAGTGTGATATTTTAATTATAAATACGATTCTTTCAAGACGATCAAGACCAGATGGTATGGATGAAGACTAGAGTTGAATAGTATGGAATATTGGGTTGCAGCACTGCATTAGCAGCAGATCAAAGATTTAGCGAAGTAAAAGACGGTGATGTTTCGAGACAGAACGTCAGAATAGATGCGTTTTCGTGAGTGTGACTAACTGCTAAACCTCAAAGGCAAGTATCCCTATCATCACTTATTTTTCAAGTGATATTTATTTTGAATCTTATCATGCAAGTATTACTTCCCCTATTCAGTTCGTAATAGATAAATGTTTTACATATCGCTGAATTAAATGATTCTGTTTATGCAAGTATTCTTCTGCTATTCTATGTTCAGAATAGCTAAGTAATTTTACTTATCAAATTAATGGATTTATAAATGTTTTGGATTTTGAGAAATATCATTTTGTTGCAAGTATTTCTGCCCAAGTGAATGGGGGAATAAAGATATTTAGGATGTCGATTGATTCGGCTCCTTTTTCAATAAAAAGATCTTAAGATTGGAATGGTTACTGGTTACCGGTTACAGCGTAGGTGATCGAGATATCGGTCCAGCTGTAATATCTTTCAAGACGAGTATATACCTTTTATGGCACCCTATAGGTACCGTATGGCTGTGGGATACGGGTAGTACCTATATTTACGGTATGGCTGCGGGATGCCGGTGCTGTTTCGTGACTGATCATCAGGAACAGCATGAAATATAATTGGTTCTAATCTAAACTGTTGTTTCTAAATTATTTTGATATTCATAGAATAAATGGTTTATCAACTATTTTTGTTTAGGATAAAAAGTGAAAAGCGGTTTTGATTCAGTTTCTGATTTATGCTGATACTTACTTTATTGTTAAATATCAAAGGTGGTATTGGTATAGATGATTGAGGCTGACTTCAGTATGGGATGTTGTGAGCATCAAAGTTCGTATTGATATCTAATTTGATATGACAACATAATGAGTATTAATATCAAGAGTTCGGTTTTGAATAAAGTTTACGATTTATTCCATAATCATCGCTTCTTGTTATTGATGTTTACGATATTTCCGTAAATACTGTTTTGTTTTATCTCGTCAAGATTCAAAGTATTGGTGAAGCATTTCGCTCAAAAATATCAAAAAGAGTTTTGAATACAGTGAGAAATAATTATCCGATTCTTTAATAAATTTTCTGGTTCAGCAATTATGATTTTAAAGGTTCTGCTCTATTGCAGAGGTCGGTTTTATATCAAAACAACTTTATATATGCTATAATGAACTTGTTGAGCATTTCCTCCGCTCATACTTGCCTGTTTTCAAATTTAACCTCTAGTGAGGATTAACTTGCGCTGTTTAGCCGCGTAATTCGAGGAAGTAAAGAAGAAGCTTTTGAAAGGTGGTTGGTCCAGGGTTTACGCACTAGTGTAAGTTTTATTGTATAAAGTTGTTTATATTATATTATATTATAGTTGTGTATTTTATAGTTGGGCCTAGTATACTTCTTTTCGAAGTTATACTAGGGGGTTTAGCTTTGAGTTTGGAATTTATTGAAAAGAGTTTTAGAAGAAAGCGAAAATTTATTTGTGGAATTTGGATTTCTTGTTTCTAGAATTGTAACCTTAAAAGATCTTAGATTAGTTTGGTGTCATAGATGCTAAATATCTTCCGCTGGCATTTGCATTTTGATTTAACGGGTTGATTTGGATTGAGGTTTCATAGCGACGACCAAATCCTCTAACCCCGGATTTGGGGGTGTTACATCTACGCTGGTAATGGAAGTTACCATATTTATTACAGTTATGACACTGAAACTGAGATTTGTCAACTCATTGAAATCCTCCTCTTCCACGACCTCTAAAATCTTGACTACAACCAGATTATTGATGATTTTCAGTATTTTGACCTCTATTGAAGTTCTGTCTTCCACGTTCTCGTTCACCTTGTAGACAACTCTAAAGCCACCTCTTTCACGAATAAAACTTCTACTTTCAAAATTGTCACTGATGGACACTTTACTTTACGACGCCTTTTTTAGATAGCATGCATCATCATACTTGTTCATTCGTTGCTTATGCGATTGAAGTGAACCAACCAACTCGTCAATCGAAAATGTTGAAAATTTGTTGACTCCTCGAGATAAGTAACAACATAATTAAATTTTCTTGTTAACGAGTGGAGTTTTCCATGACTCGAAGATCATCGAGATTTTCACTATTTCATTTCATTTTATTTGTTACCATTTTAAGACGCGTAACATATTCAGAGATATTTTCTGAAGACTTCATTTTGATATTTTTGAACTCGCCACGAAGAACTTGGAGCGACACTTTTTTCACTAATTTTCAACACCATGGCGTGATTTCGGCAAAAATCTTCCACGCCTTTTATATATTTTTGGCTCCGAGATTTTTTCAAAGAATAATTTGTCAATTCCCTAAAAAAATGAAGTACAGAGCTTCTTGGCCTTTTTTCGAGACTACTTTAACGATGATTTCTGCTCATTTATTGAGAATGATTCAACAACTTCATCCACGAGTTCAATAAACCCTTTTCAACCATTTCCCAAAGACCTTGTCAACATAGTAACACCTTCATTTGAATACTCCAATTTTCATAATTTTTCACCTTCAACTTTGGAATCCGCGGTTGCAACATTTTTGCCATTTTTCAAAAATAGAACTCTGGCTCGGATACCACTTTTGGGAAACGTGAATGGGCTTAATCAAATAAAATTTAACTTATATACAATAATAAATATTTAAGATGTATGAAATACACACACTTGTATTATCTCTTGAAGCTACAACTTCAATTTTTTTCTTACACCAAGAGAGCTTCAGCTTTGTTTCTTTTTGCTATATTTTGAACTTTACTTCGGTGTGTAGTACTAATAAACTAGCAGCTGAGTTTCCTAAATATAAGCTCGAGACTGATTAACCTTACCTCATTGATTACATCATTCAATATTTATTACTAAAAAGACTATTGACTATAACTTTTATTATTACAACTATGGATACATGCATGCAAGTATTACAAATAACTAGTTTCTTTTCTCTCCAGATGCAGCTTACCATAATTTATGGTCTTCATTCTTGATCTAAACAACTGAACTAATATCATATTTATTTCACAGGCCATTATAATTAATTCATTTCAAAAAATTTCTCCATGCATGCACCACTTCAAGTATTACTCTAGTATTACTCTAGCTATAACTTTGTTTTACTTTCTTTTAGTACCCATTTCCAATGCACACGGACACCTATTTGATGACATATTAAATATAAACCCAGAAGTTATTATTAATACTTCACGGGTAAGAGTTTGAATTCTAACACTCCCCCTCAAACTCGGCTTTCCATTCCGAGGTTTTCTTTTATTTTGTAAAATACGTCCGACTTTAATGGCTTCGTAAATGTATCTGTTAAATTTTCTTCCGTCTTGCTGTTTACCAACTCCACAATTTTCTCATTCACATGTTCTCGAATAAAATGATATTTAATATTGATGTGCTTACTTCGATTGTTTGACACTAAATTTTTTTCTAGTGAAATAATTGTTATTATTTATACTTCAGGGTAAGTGGATAAATTCTAACACATTGAAGAGTGATGTTCTCTAGGAGTTTTTCAAAAATGTGAAGCTCTCTTTATATCAGTGGTAGTAGACATCATGTTGTGCTAATTGCAATATTATAATTGGGAGATTCAAAACTTATTTACCACCTACATAAGCCACTGCAACAGTGCTTCATGTTATACATCAACTTGTGCTTTCCAACACAATTGAATATAAAAACGAGCTTCTGACTATTCACAGAACCACCAAGGTAGCTAGTCCGCGCATTTTTCATCTTTATAGCTTGAGTTACCTTTTTCTTACTTATGCGCATATGCCTCCAGTGCTAAGATTTTAGCTACACTTTGATTGTAACATAAATTTGCTTTAATCTTCCCGTCTTGATTTAGATAGTCATGGAGTTTCTAATATTAACTCAAATTTTCTACAGGAGGAAATAAAAGGTTGCTATGTACTTATTCAGGACTTATCAAACAGTTGTTACACTAATGGAAAAAATTCTCACAAGAGAAAGTATGAAGAAAAAAAAAGAAAAGAAGTTTAATCTCTGTTATGGTTTTGAATACAAAGTCCGAGAAACTCAAAAATTTAGCATAGTACTTTACAATAAAAAGAAAGCATTTGCTCAGTGTAAGTTCTTTACTAGGGTTTAAAGATTCAAGTTCATTACTAGGATTCGAAGAATGAAATATATAATATATTAATGGTGAATTCTCAAATTTCACTCTATAATATATTTAGGATAAAATATGTCCAGGCAGTAGTTGTAGAACTTTTTCTACATTATGTATTTCAGTGTCATGTCTATTATAAGGAAATGAAGTAGTTCTGTTGGGAAATGAAAACGGTGCAAAGCTATAAGGAACTAAGACTAGACAATATATGATTCTCTAATGAGTTTATGGGTCATGTATAATTCTTTAATCCATGTAAATTTACTATATACGATAAGTTTTTCCGAGTCATACTAAACTTGTGTACTTACATTTTGTAACTGACTACACCAATCCATCATATGTTTTCAACTTTTGTTATATGTGCATTATTTTTCGAAATTATTTTATTTCATTAATTTCCGATAAATAAATAAACTATTTATCGAGTTTACTTGCCTAAAAGTAAAACACTGATCATTTGAGTACCTAGACTATAAGCATGTGTAGTTAATATTGAGATTGTAGAATTTTTAATAATTTTTTATCAACCTGTACAATATGAAGAGATTAATCAGGTATTTATGTACTGAAAGGGTTGTGTCTCTTGAAAACACCTATAAATCATTTCCATTTATCGTGTAAAAATATTAAACTTGTAAATAAAACGGCCAAAAATCACTCATTCAAACCACTTGAAGGTTTTTTGGAAGTTAATGTTCTTTGGGAAACCTCGAGAGGAATTAAATAAAACTTTGATAGGTGTCGTCAAAGGAGATTATTAACGAAATATTTTTGGATATGCTAAGAAGGAGTCAACCTTGTCTATATAACAAGAAAATTATAAGAAGGATTCAAAGATGTATAACTAAAAAGAAAAACCAATTATTTGCAGGGGTGATTGGCCTCAGACTAGCCTCATAAGGTACATTTCAAAATGTCATTCTTGAGATATTTAATACAGATGCAACATGAGTCTTGAAAATTATAAGAATAATATGTGGTAAAGAGAAGAAATATCAAGATGCACCGACAATAAAAAAAGATCACATTATAATTACATATATTCTAGCTTTCTTCTCGACCTTTCACTTCTATAATTGCCAATTTTCTAAACTCTAGATTTTTTTCTCAACAGGTTACACGATTATGCTTGTAGTTAAGGCTCTTCATAAAGCTTATTTAGGATTTTTCTCAAATGGAAGAGTCATGTGCTAGATTCTTATTTATATTTAACCATTTAATGCTTAAGATTAAATAAAAATTTCATTATACTTGCAACCAATTTCTACTTTAAAAGGCATGCGAAAAATAGAAATATAGTCAAACTTTGTGTGTGAATTTTATGCCCAAGCTGATTTTTAAAAGATAAATGTTAATCCTTTAAAATAATTTAACCTATGCGTTAGCCAACTTAAATATTGATAAATATGTAGTTTTATTTATTGTCTAGGTTTTTATCTTTTGAGAAGACTCTACTATTTTCGCTACACGAACTTATATGTACAATAACGATTAGTTTTTTCCCTATACTATGTGACAATTACGAGATCTTCATGCAGATCTTCATCATATACTATATTAATGAGAAGATTCAAGTGAAAGCTACTTTGAGCCCGAGAGAGTAAAAAGTATAGAACCAATGTATCATTTTTATAGTTTCGTAGTTTAATATCTTAAAAGAAAAATATATACTCTTCGAGGGTCAAGTTTTTTTGTGTGTATAATTCAATGTTATTCTTGTGTGCTAAACTATTTTCTTTTATATTTTAATGATTAATAGATAAAGATCATTGTAAGGAAAAATGAAAATATCAAGAAATAAGGTTCTCTTTGCTAACACGGTTTCATCTGAAAATTTAAAATCAATTTCCAAGAAATTTATTCATAATTTTAAATGATCTAAATTTTTCTTCTATTTCTCTTTTCTCATTTTTGCAACACAACAAAATGTTCATAAAGATCCTCAACATAAGTTTGTAAGCATCAATCATTCCCCACTTCAATTTTTATTTTGTCCTATCTTTTCACATTTGTTGTTAGTATAAGTACATTGGTGTCTCAAAAAAATATCAACAAGATTTAGAAATCAAAATGATCAATTATTAGTTGGACAAGTATATATTCAAAGAACTAGGAGGTGATGAACAAGACTACGCGAAAGTCGAGTTCGAAGAAACATAAATCTTTAATAAATCATCACATACTCATTCCGGACCATAATCAGATGACACACTTTTAGTCACACTTTTGGTTGCTTCAAGTGTAGCTATTGAGCGAGCCCATCATCTAATTGACATAATTCAGTTGACATAACATGTCTATTTACTTTATAAAGTTTTGTCAATATTGATCATCAAGCATAGTGCTTCACTTTCAGAACATATGAATAGTAGATTTCTTAAATTTACAAAGTAAGAACTAAGAAATTCTTAACAGATTTTTCCTTATCTATTTCTCAGTACATTCAATCGATTATTATCTACTTGCTATTGTTTGTTTATATATCACCAAGTTACATATGAAAGAGAGAGGCCGAGAGACAGAGGGAGAGAAAGAGAGGCCGAGAGAGAGAGGGAGAGAAAGAGAGGCCGAGAGAGAGAGGGAGAGAAAGAGAGAAACCAAGAGGGAGTGGAGAAGAGAGACAAATTTGTCGGAGATGACCGGAAAACGGGTTCGAAGTAGAAATCGGAAAATCTGACTTGGGGAAGTGATAGATCGGGAAATGGGTAAAAAAAATCAGTAATCCAAAATTATTTTTAGAGGTGGACGAATTTTGGTCGGACCACCTCCGGCCGGTGACCGCCACCGGCAACCACCAAGGTTGCTGGTGACGAGGGAGGAGTGAGGAAGAAGGAGAAAAAAAGTGGGCAGGAGTAAAATAGTCTTTGATTAATTAATGGTTTAAGATAAAAATAAATAGATAAAAGAAGAGAAATAAAGTAAAATAAAAGGTGTGATTAAATGATTATTAGATAATCAAAATAGATTGTGTGATTATTATGGAAAAATTAGTGGAGGATTAAAAAGATTTAATATTCACTTGGATTTATTAGTGGATTCTATTTTTTTGTAAGAAATAAATTTATTTTAGAAATTTTAGTAAATTGGAGTAAATAAAGGATAAACCATAATTCCGTTTAGGAATAAAATGGAGTAAAAAGGGATTACATGATATTGATTAAAACTTCCTATACGATTTATTAAAAACAGGATCAACGTGTTAATATCGATACTTTAGAGAGTCACTACGTAATAAACAACTAGTAGTAAGTAACGATTCGTGAGAACTCATTAATTAAATAAATCTCGTTGTTATCGCTTACTTGATGCGTGAGTAATTACAGGTACCGAACAAGAATTTACATCGGGAAGATAATAATACTCCTACCCTCTATCGCTAATTTAAATAGTATTATATAGAACCCAAGTTTCACATTTATGAGTGATTACTATTTAATAAATTAGGATATTTTCTTCACCAAAAAGCAATAGATAAATATATTTGGAAGTGAGTACACCATTAAAATCATTTGACTGTTTTCGAATCCTAGCTAATTCCTCGAGATAAATAATGTGAGTTACGAATTACGAGAAAAGTTATTTTTTTAAAATATTTATACTAAAGTGACTTTGATGTGATTTATTATTCTAGAAAATACTTGAAGTGGAATTGTTTAGCCCGGAAAGGTGAATTTTCACTGCTACTATTGGAGAAAAGGCAAGTTTTCTCTGCTCTATTCCTATTTATGACTTATATGTCTTATTCATTAATATTGAATATTATGGATCTAAACTTTGAAGACCTCATTTATGATTATTTCCTTTCGCCGATAATTCCAAATCTTAATCCCATTGATGAATTTTTTACCTAGATTCCCGACTATTTCTATCGTTCAGAACAGTTTACTCTTCCATATCAGACGAACCTAAAATTTTTATAATCATCTAAATCATTTTTGAATCTGCATCGATTGTCAGTCAGGTTAATTAATTAAATTTCTTTAGACCTGAACTATCTTTTTATCAATTCACTGAACCCTTCCCAAAATTCACGATTTGCAAATCAATTATTATTCATTTTCTTTAATCGCGTACTACTTCTTTGGAATTATTCATTTGATGAAGACATACGAGAACTTTGTTTGACATGGTTATTCTTATTATTCGAGTTAACCCTTTTTCTAAACAGACGTCGATATATCATTCATATCGATGTGGAAATGATATTACAATCGTGAAAACTGGTTTACAATTAAAACCAGATTAAGTGATGAAATTCTGAATAGTGTGATGTGAAGATTGAATCGGGATGTGTACATCTATACTGGTCAACGTGGAATTTAATAACCACGGTATCTATAATGTGACAAGTCCGATGTGTGGACATGTTATTCGGCTTGAGTGTAGCCGAGGGTTAAGACGTTAACCCCTCTTTTATGCTAGAAAGTGTGTGTTGGACGTTCTTACAACGAGCCGTGATCGGGTGAGCGTAAGATTCACAAGAGGGCGATACACTATGATAGTTGATCGCATCATCGATATACCGGGAATGGAAAATGACCAGTTAATCTTGAATCTGATGGCACTGTGCCAGATAAGAGCTTTTTTGATCATATTGTGATGTTTCGTTATCTCTTCTTACTTTAAATTATTGTTGCTCTTGGCACCTATTATTCCCATCAACTTAATTTGTTAAGTCATTCATTTTTACTTGTCGAGCACTTGGTTCCTCACTCTTGCTATACTTGTATTCATCCAAAATAGTGAAGAATGAAGATGACAGAGCATCTGATTATCCAAGGCAGAGGAAAGGGAAGGAACATGTTCGCGATGACAGCCTCTAAAGGATTGTTATATATATTATCTCTATTATGTAATAATGTTTAGCTATGAACTAGGCTTGTAGTAGGTTCATGTGGCTCATTTAATAATCAGATTGTGAAGGAGACTCGATCTTGGAACTGTGGAATTGTGTTCACTATAAATGCCATATTTTGGTTATGTTGTAATAATAATACAGGTGTGCGAAGCTTGATATCGTGGTGACTTGAATCTACGAAAGGGTGGATTTGGGGGCATCACACCAACCTAATTATCCATGATCCCTACTGTAGCCTATAAATATTCTAATTCTCCTGAAACTGAAAAATAAGTGTGTAACCGTGCGTGCATGTGTGTGCGTGAACACAAAAAATAACATCCTAGGGTTTGAGAGAGGCGAACATTTTTCTCAAGGAGCCAGCTAGGGTTTTGGATTTTCAGAGCTTTAAGGAGAGGTAAACCTTGAGAGATCGAAGCCCACACTTCGTCCAAGGAGAATCGAGGAATACAGTAGAAGACGTGGATTTGAATCGCTTGCGCCATAGTGATTAAGGTTAACGTTCTGTTCGAACTCTCTATAGAAAATTCATATCGTAAAACGCAGGGCCGAGATCCTGTTGTCATAACGATTGGTATCAGAGCCTAGTTCTAGGTTCTGCATTTTATGATATGAATTCCATGTCATAATTATATATACATGTATATAGTTATATGCTTGTATTGATTCTGTGATGCAGGTTGTTATTCACTATTATGGCCATATTTTAATTATGTGTTTGGATCCCACGTGGTTTAATCGTGTTTATTTTATTATGGTTAAGATCCCACGTGGTTTATTTATTGAGATCTGCAACACTTTCAAATTCAACAATGTGTCTGAAGATGCTATAAAGTTAAGGCTTTTTCCATTCCCTTTGAGGGATAAAGCTAAGTGTTGGTTGCATTCTCTACCTCCAGGCTCTATCATTAAATGGGAATATCTTGCTCAAAAGTTTGTTACTAAGTTATTTCCTATGGAGAAGACTGCTGCAATCAGGAATGCTATTACTCAGTTTGCACAGCAATCAGGAGAGTCTTTGTGTGAAGCTTGGGATCATTATAAGGAGATGCTTAGAAAGTGTCCTCGTCATGGGATCCCTGACTGGATGATTATCAACTTCTTTTATAATGGCTTGGGAGCACAGTCTAGACCCATGCTTGATGCAGCATCAGGTGGAGGCTTATGACCCAAAAGCTATGATAAAGCTTATGAGTTGATTGAACTGATGATTGCTAATGAATACCATAACCCTTCTCAGAGATTAAATCAAGGCAAGGTAGCAGGAATTCTAGAGGTGGATGCAGCTACTGCGATAGCTGCCCAGCTTAAGGATTTGACGATGAAGGTGGATTCTTTGGATAATTATGGGGTTAATCGTATTACTAGTGTCTGTGAGCTTTGTGCTGGAGCGCATGAGATGGAGCAGTGTGCTATTTTTAGTGAATCCGCTCAGTTCGTGAGCAACTTTCAGAGGTCGCAGCATCCAGCTCCAGCCACCTATCATCCCAATAACTGCAATCATCTTAACTTTAGATGGAGCAAAACTCAGAATACGGTTCAACAGCCTTATCTGCAGTATGCAGCAAAGCAGTACAACCCTCACGGTTTTCAACAACCGTAATATTCTCCAAGACAACAACTTCAACAACCCTCATGTGCAAGAGTCAAGCGGTGTCTATCAAGACCTTGGAGAATCAAATTGGTCAGATTGCGAATGCCTTGCTGAATCGTCAACCTGGTACACTCCCTAGTGACACAGAAGTTCCAGGAAAGAAGGAAGCAAAATATCAGGTTAAGGCAATAACATTGAGGTCTGGGAATGTTGCAAGTCAAGAAAAAGCTCAAGTTCCAGAATCTGAAGATGTGGCTGAAGAAGAAGTGGAGAAGGAAGCAGAAGTGGAACCAAGGAAGAAAACTGAGGAACACACTCCTCCTGAGGGTAATACAGGGGAGAAATACGTCTATCCTCCACCTCATTTTCCTAAGAGACTGCAGAAGCAAAAGTTGGATAGGCAGTTTGCAAAGTTTCTGGAGGTGTTCAAGAAACTTCATATCAACATACCTTTCGCTGAAGCTCTTGAACAGGTGCCTAGTTATGTGAAGTTTATGAAATGTATTCTCTCTCCGAAAGTGAAGTTCAATGACTTAGAGACCATTGCTCTAAAGGAGGAATGCAGTGTTGTACTGCAATAGAAGTTGCCTCCGAAGCTTAAAGATCCTGGCAGCTTCATTATTCCTTGCACCATTGGAAACTTGCCATTCGACAAGTGTTTATGTGTAATAACTCGAATTTTTGAGACTTTGTAAAACACTTAATAAATAGTAACCCTGACAAACGGGGAAAACCTTTTAGCCCACACCATGTTGTGCATGAGAAATTGAGTTTCTGAGTCGATAACAGGATTATACGTACCAAATGAGTGTATGTAAACACTATTATTTTTCGAAGAAAACGAACTTTGGAAAATGACTGTATCTATGAACCATCAAGGTTTACGGGAATCACAATATAATTACAAATTTAAAATCCTACAAATTTAAATCCAAGTACGATACTTCAAAATATAAAGAATGTATAAGAAAGGATTTACCCGTGAACTGTTTACGAGAATTTATTACAAAAACGAATAAGCGACCGAGCGAATGCGTAAACGAATAAATAAATATATCAAACCAAGCTAACTAAACTAGCTAACTATGGTAAGAAACTAACCATGGTTAAGTAACCAAATAGTAACCTAGACTAGATAGAATGATAACCTAAAGGCTAGTAATAGTAAACCTAAAGGCTAAACTAAGTAGCATAGCTTGCAAACCTAGGATTCTAGCTAAGATATTCAAGGATTTAGTAGTACTAGGATATATACTAAATCATATATCACCAAAATCTTCCAAGAGAAGCATTCCAAGAAGCACCAAACTCTCTCTCTCTCTCTCTCTCTCGCCATTTCCTTCCATTCGGCCTTCATCAAGAACAAGCAAGAAATCAAAACTCAAACACCCACTTCTAGCCATGGGAAATTCCACCATTAATTCCCAAGCTTCATACATCCTAAACTAAGGTAATATTAATTTTTGAGCTCATTTTCTTAAGGTTTGATGGGTGAAATAAATTTAAGAAAAGTGATAATGAATAGTATGAATAGTAACTTTTATTTGGTTTCTTAATTTTAATGATTGATTTAGGTTCCTTAAACTCAACCAAGCATCCCCAAGACTCCACCATCATCAATAACACATCACAAGCTTTTAAGAAAGGTATAAATCGTTAACCAAACTTTATTTAAGGTTTAAGTTTCAGGAACCTTTCAAATCCTAGTTATAAACTTAGTTTTGGTGGTTGATTTGTTGTAATCTTGATATTTAATTAATTAGTTTTTAGGTTGATGATTGTTGCCTCAAGAACATGATGTTCTTGAGAGGAGTTAGTGCTGGTATGATGATTTTATGGTTGTTGATGGTGGTATAATGATTTAAGACGTAAACGAAACTCGGATCGTAATCGTAACCTCGTTAAAACAAACAAAACTCAACTTAAAGTTTCTGCAGAAGTTCCCGAATGTATAAACTGTAGTTTCCTGAAAATTAACACTTGATTATGATAGAAAATGTTATAAGGATCGTTTAGGAGCTTGAATCGCTTGATTTCGATTTACGGATCAAAACTTATGACCGTTTTAGTAAAAGTGATTTACGCGACAAAACTGTCATGAATTACGAACTTTGGGAATAGAAATGATCGACTTAAAATATTCAAAAATCATGAAATGTTTACAGAGAATAATAAATAGAGTTCTTTAACTGCTATAAAAATTTCAAGTAAAAATAAGGATTTCTCAATTTTATAAAAATGTCGGAGCCAAGACAGCGAGATTAGAAAACTATTAGGAATCATAAGCGGAGCCGACGATTGAAATGTAAACGGACATAAAGGATTTTGAAAAGATAGCGACTGTGACATGAATGCATACTTAAAGGAATAATAAGAGTAAAATAAGTTGCGGGAATGATTAATAAGTAGCGCGTATGTACGAGTCGCCATAAATAAGAACGGGATCTAACGAAACGATATATGTTTATGATTATAGATTTTCGAGCGGACCCTAGAGCATCCTCCAACTCAAAGTACCCAGGCAAGTTTACGAACCCAACTCCATATACTGTTGGGCTGTGAAAGCATTATTTTGTTGTCTTTTGCATAAATACCATGCTTGCCATGATACGAGTATTTGAGTTTTTGCATAAATAGCGATTGTGTTACGATGTGTGTATATATATATATATATATATATATATATATATCGTAGAATATTTTAGCGCCACCATGAGCGTGATGTATAATTATGAGATCGAGAGTCGGTCGAAGTTTAAATGAAAACCCAGGAGTTATCCTGGAGATGTTTGGACGATTAAAAGTTCATACTTGTTTTATTCCAAGGGACTCGATGTCCACTTGCGAAATATTAAAATACCTCGAATTTAGTTAAAACGATTTCCAAAAATCGTATTCCCTCAACTATATTTTATTGTTTGAATAATGAATATTATTTCAATTTTTAATTTATCATAGGAGAAGTATTCTCCAACGATTATTTATTACAAATTCGATTAATTATATTGATATTTAAACGTAAAATAGTTGGGGAATATTATTTTAAATATTCTTTTAAAACATAATCATTCGAGGTCTAATTATTTAATAATTATATTTAAATATTATTTATTTATTAAATGATTGAATATGATTTAAAAATCATAAAACCTAATCTAGAATATTTTCCGAGTTTCAGAAAATCATTCGAATATTTTCAGACCGTCGATGAATATATCTCGACTTACCTTAAATATTTAAACATAGTTTCAAAAGAAACTTCCCCCTATTTATTTGTCTGTTGACAACGATCAAATCACATCCTTAGTACTTCCTCCGAAAACTTTCGGAAGTACATATATATATATATATATATATATATATATATATATATATATATATATGAGATGAGTTGTGCCTATCAACAAGTAAAACGTTTGGGGAACTTCGATATAGTTCGATGATTCCAGGTATATGATAGGATTCATAAAAAGGACATAGGAGTGGTAGAGATCCAGTACTTCGTGGACTGGGGAGACTGCTATATTAATTTTCCGTATGAGAAGGTACCATATGTACTGAGGGACATACGAAGTATGCAAAACATACCCGGGTAGAATGGGATAGCATAAAAAGCCCGAATGCGGCTTGGGTGACAACCGGGAGTAAGGAAGTCGTCCATCTGCATGTAGAAAATGATACCGTTATACGACTGATCATCGTATCTCGGGGGCTCCAGTGAATGTTCTAATTTTTTCAAATGAAATTGTGATGCAATACCGTAACTCAAGCCTAGCTGTTGGGTTTACCATTAAGGTATTTGCGGGATAATAAAAGAATTATTTTCGAGAGAAGGTTTAAATCACCGAGGAAAGCTATTTTAAATAAATATATTTATCGTATATGGAATTATAATTAAATTTCTCATAGAGTCTTTTCATATTGTACATTATTATGCTGAGCATTATCGTTCACACTTGTTTTCTTAAATTGACACAACACAACGGTGAATCAAGATGCCTATCATGAAACTCACGGCCAGGAAACGGATAGGAAACGGCCAGCTGTTTCGTAGGATGTTTGGTTCCGTACCTCAGGTAGACCGAATAAGCTGGATTGGTTTTCAGTTGCTTTTAGTCTGGTTTATTTACAAGTATGACTTATGTAAGATATAAATAAGAAACGTATATTTGGTCGACAGTCTAACCTTACATAAAGGTTATTTCCGCGGAAAGACTTAATCACTTTTGGGATTGTAATAATTATCACTTTCTGGATTGATATACTCTAGTAATGAATGGTTCGTTTTCATGAAAATAACTTGTAAGTGTGTGTGTTGATAAGTGTAGGGTCGTAAAGGTGTGAGTATTTATATAATGTGGTACAAGATAAGTGTTATACACGATTAAAAATGGTGTGGCCTCCATCTTCCCTGACTCCGGATTTTGGGGCGCCACATTATGTGATTTGGGAGCTAGCATCAACTTGATGCCTTTGTCTGTGTTCAAGAAGTTGGATTTACCTGATCCAAAGCTTACTTATATGTCCTTGCAGTTGGTCGATCGTTCTATTACATATCCACGAGGCATTGTGTAGGATGTCTTGATCAAGGTGGACAAACTCATCTTTTCTGCTGATTTTTTAATTCTTGATTTCGAGGAGGATAAAAAAGATTCACATTATCTTGGGAAGACCATTCTTGGCTACTGGCCAAACCTTGATTGATGTGTAGAAGGGTGAGCTCACTATGCGAGTGCTGGACCAGGATGTGAATTTCAATGTATTCAATGCCATAAAATTCCCTACTTATAATGAGGAGTGCTTAAAAGTAGAATTGGTCGATTCGGTGGTTACTTCAGAACTTGATTAAATGCTAAGGTCTGATGCCTTAGAGAAGGCCTTGTTGGGGAATTCAAATAGTGAAGATGATGAAGGAGATGAGCAATTGCAGTATTTGAATGCTTCTCCTAGGAAGTGAAGGCTGGATATGCCTTTTGAATCTCTTAGAATGTCAGAACTGAAAATGCTGAGGGGCATCTCAAGCCATCTATTGGGGAAGCTCCTACACTCGAGCTTAAACCATTCCCTGAACATTTGAGGTATGCTTTTTTAGGTGATGCATCTACTTTGCCTGTTATTATTGCATCTGACCTTTCATGTAGTGATGAGGAAAAGCTCTTGAGAATTCTGAGAGAGTTCAAATCGGCAATTAGATAGACTATAGCAGATATCAAGGGAATCAGCCCTTCTTATTGCATGCATAAAATTCTGCTAGAGGAAGGAAGTAAGCCAACTATTGAGCAACAAAGAAGGCTTAATCCGATAATGAAAGAGGTTGTGAAGAAGGAAATTCTCAAGTGGCTAGATGCAGGGATCATCTATCCTATTTCTGACAGTTCTTGGATGAGTCCAGTTCAGTGTGTGCCGAAGAAAGGAGGTATCACAGTTGTTGTTAATGAGAAGAATGAGCTCATTCCTACTCGAACAGTCACATGGTGGAGAGTTTGCATGGATTACAGAAAGCTGAACAAGGTCACGAGGAAGGATCACTTCCCTCTTCCTTTCATTGATCAGATGCTTGACAGGTTGGCTGGGCATGAATACTATTGTCTTCTGGATGGTTATTCGGGTTTTAATCAGATTTGCATCGCTCCAGAAGATCAGGAAAAGACTACCTTCACTTGTTTGTTCGGTACTTTTACCTTCAGAAGAGTTTCATTTGGGTTGTGTGGTGCACCTGCCACATTTCAAAGATGCATGATGGCTATCTTCTCTGACATGATTGGTCAGAATATGGAGGTGTTTATGGATGATTTCTTTGTGTTCGGAGATTCTTTTGATGAGTGCTTGCAAAATCTTCACTACGCCATAGATTGCTTTAATCAACACCCAAACAGTGTTGCTATAAACCCGAAAAAATGTTGCTAAAGGCCCAAAAGGGCTAAGGGAACATCAAAGCTATGTTGACCCGTAGCTAGTTAGTATAGGTATCTATAGCAACATAGCAGCTATTCTACTGCAACACAGCTAGAGGTGGCCAATTGTGCGGGTTCAAACCGCACAACCGGGACCGGCTCGCTCTAAAACCGGTAATTATTCGGCCCGATTCGGCCCGGTAAAAACCCGCACAATTCGGCTGACGTAACGAGCTGGTTACGAATTCAGGATTGAAAAACCGGGACCGGGACTGCACGGACCGTACGGCCCGCACGAACCGCACGAGCCCGCACGAGCCCGCGACTGGGAACACAGGCACATCTCCTAAATTTCTCTATCTCTCTGTTCTAATTTCTAAGCTTATAAGTTTTACTTTGTAATTCCTGTACTCTTTTTATTCACTCACACACTGTCACTTACTTCCATCTTGCAAGTTGCTTCCAAAAAACAAGCCAGCTTCCAAGTCTTTGTTACGATTCCAGAACAAATAAAATAGTTAATATAATTTTTATTAATATTATTTTGTTTACTTAATTTGTAATTTTTTAATATTTGATGCAGTTTGTTCTGTTTTTTTAGAGAGGAGTCCTCACATCATTAGTAATATTTTTAAATTAATAAAATTATATGAGGTGTCGTCCTCTTTCAACCCAAAAAATTAAAATAATAAAATTTTTATTTAACCAAATAAGAAAATCAAAGTAATTATGAAATATGAAAAATATTATTTTAAAGAAAGATTAAAAAAAAATAAGAAACATGTGATGCCTCCCGTAAGTTACTGACATAAATAATTATTTTACAAAAATAATTTATTACCTACCTATACAGCTACACTACACTACACTACTGCACTAAAAATATAATAATAATTATAATATATCAAAATAATACATGCCAGAGAATAGAAACCGGGTGCTTTTGCCCGCACGGCCCGCGGGTTAACCGCACGAGCCCGCACAACTATCAACGGGTTAATCGCCGGTTCCGGTTACGAGTTCGGTTTATGCGGTTCAAGCCCGGTCCGAGCCCGGTTCGTTCATTAATAGGTCGGTTCAGTGTTAGCATTTCGAGTGCCCAACTCGTGTGCGGCCCGGCCCGGCACGCACGGACCGCACAAGTGACCAGGTCTAAACACAGCATATCCTGTAACAATAGATATCAATAGCCAAATACTTTGGTCACTGTAGTTACTAAGTGTGTTGCAATAGACCTTATAATTTCTTTCAGAAATATGGGCCCCACATGTAGGCTCCACACATGGGCCACATATGGGCCCCACGTGGAAAATTTTCCTTTAGTTTTCAAAAATATAATAATAAATAGACAAACATTTAAATTCAAAATATTAATAAAAATATTTTAAAAATAATTAAAGTAACAACTTAAATTATATTAGTTAATGTAAACTCATGAATTATTACAAAAAGATGAATCAAAGTTCAGTAAAAACTAGGTTCTAGTATCAACACGTCCTTCTCTTATCTCGTTATCTCAACAATATCAAACATTCATCTTGCACTATCAAAACCAATACTAATCTGTTTATATAGTGTTAATGTGCAGATTTAGGCTTCTGTACATCTTTTCCATCACAAAAGCAGCGCTACAAGAAGTCAGGTCCCGATCTCCCAACAACATTCTTTATTGAGTCAGCAAGGACATCATTTATCAACACATAAAATAGCATGCCTGAAACAAGCATATGTTCAAATCACTATATTATTTGCATATATAATGAGCATATCGTTCCAACAATGTGACAGACTTCAATTCTCTAATGGAAAATGATATGCTAATAATTTCAGTTACCTGACCACCATCGACGTTAAAAGGTTTGGAACACTCATTTGTCCAGCACCAAGTTGCTGCACACACACAAACACCGTATACATCACTTAACAAAATTTAACAAACTACAACACTATAATGTAAAGCAATGGAGCTATCTAATGTTCAGGACCGAAAATGTAGATACATAAGTGAACTGGTTAATATAATTTATTTATCATTTCAATGGTGCTGAAAATAAATTTAGTCGACCCAAATAATTTATTTAGCATTTCCTGTTTATATACTTACATGAACTGGAACTGTATATAAAGAATTTCAAAGAGCTTACACTATATTTTAATAGAACAATGAGCTAATTAACACAAGAAACTAAGAAGGCTAGAGGCTAAACTTTATCTCTGCCTTGCTAGTTGCTATATATCATTCAAGCATATTTTTCCTTCCAACTATCTATAACCGAAAACTATTATTACAATCAGGGCACACTGTTTTCCCGATGAGGAGGTACAAATCTAGATAGCTAATGTGGGGATGAATGTACACATGCTACTGGACACGTTGATATATTTATCATTGCCAATGCCATTCTCAGGCCAGAAGTAAAACAATGTGGAACCTTACTCCTTTAAAAACTGAAAAGATTCTTTTTCTACTAGTTCTGAAGGAGGTTTCACGTTATTAATATTCTTCACCTTCATCAGATCACTGATTTCCTCAATCGAGACAGGAATGCTGGATTCATAATACACGTTAGTGAAAAGAAGATAGTATTTGAAAAATTAGATACATTTCTTTTTTTATTAATATTATTACCTAGACAGATCATCCAACAAATAGGAGTTAAGATCAGTGGTATCAGTTTCCTCCGAGTCCTTCATTGTCATCACTTCATTCATACTAGCAATAACCTGAACAAAACAGTAGATCACACAACTTAAATTTAATTTAGAAAATGTACAGATGCAAGTCCATTAAATATAGCTTATTCTTACTTCCGGGGATACACATGCAGTACCATCTTCTTTATCACTGTGGATAAATGTACATATTCTATGTAGTTGTTGAATACTCAAAGCCTGGAAGCAGAAGCATCGGTAAGGAAGATAAATGATAAGATATGCATATTTCCAAGCGTTACAATATAGAAGGTAGAGAGAGAGAGAGAGAGAGAGAGAGAGAGAGAGAGAGAGAGTTACAGGGCATATAGTTACAGGGCCATATAGTTACAGGGCCACCAAATTTCCGTTTCTTTTCTCACTTCTTAGTTGATCTATCAACATTAAGTGTGGATTTCCTGAAACAAAGCTCGAGTAACAATTAACATCGATCCAGTGTGAAGTTTCAAGGTCATTTAAGATAGGACAACAGTCTTAAATCAGATAATAAAAAACTACAGACTTAGCAATGATTCTCAAAATCATTGAGAAAAATGTCATCTAATCATCAAACTTTTCAGCTTGCTTAGGCCAAGCAACGGAATAATATTATGCAACAGATATGCCTGACTGATTTTTTTACTTTCAATTAAATTTCGATATTCTGCAAAGAAGAAAAAAAATAGATTTTACTTCAGGCATTAGGTTTGGCTGTATCTCCAGAGCTTACTTCAGGCATTAACTGTGCAATCCTCTTCAAACAAATTACAATCCAATGTCAAATTAGCACCTTGAGCGACAACTTCTAGATTCTTCCTCGTTTCTGAACTGAATGGTGATCCCCTTGGAATAAATTGGTTGATTCAAAAGAATATATTAACCGACAGAAAAACAAAACTGTAATACATTCACAATTACTTGATTAATTGATCAAGATGATGTTAATTAACTAGAGTATAACATATTTTACCTAATTCTACCGTACAGACATTATTAGGAATGTGAGATATAGCTAGATTCAGAGATTTTAATGCACTAAAATTCAACAGTTGAATGATTTTAGCACAATACAACACAATACAACGCTACGTACTACTAGCAAAGAAGGTAACAAGTCATGTCTAGATCACATTTCAAGATGAGAACTTTATGTAATTCACCTCCCAATGCTCTAGCAGTCCCTAATTAGTTTCCATTTGAGCTTTCTTAGCTAAATATTTGGAAAATGTAAACAAAAGACACTCAACGGTTAGTGCTACTTAATTATTTCCCTACAAAACAAACTCATTGCATAACACTTCAGATGGCAGACACATATGTGCACATTAAAAACAAAAAGAAATGTGAAAATCCATATTACACAGTTATAATCCAGGAAAGCAACACATATACTACAATGTCATACCTCCTTGTCACTTTCGGAGCCTTACGATATGCATACAGGCTCCATAGGCCCCAACTTGAAAAGCTAAAAACATCGAAAACAAACATAAACTTCCACATTAAAAACGTAACATCATTACACATCAATCAAATTCACATCAGAACATAAAAAAAAATTATTAAATTAGAATTCACAAACAACAAACTGAAAAAAAACTAAATTAAGTAAATTAGAAAACAAAAAAAACGAACCTGAGATGTGTAAAGGTTAAAATTAAGCGGTTCATGACCTTGCTCAAACCGGAACTCCGAAACTCCCGAATCGGAGCAGAACCGATTTACGTGCTTGAGGAGCCTCCATAACTATACGCACAATCTCTCTCTCCCTATGTGTATATAGTTAGAGAGAGACCAGAATTGAGGGGAAATGTGTGTGAGAGAGAAATACAGAGAGAGAGAGGGGTTCATACCTGAAAATGAACCTAAACGCAGCTTGAAATCAGAAAAGCTTGAACCCAAATCTGTACTCAAACCATAATTGAACCCAAATCCACCATCGAACCGTAATTGAACTCGTAAAATCAACCCAAATCTGTTTCAACCCTGGAATGGAATTCGGCGAGAGAGACAATAAGAGCGTGAGAAATGGGTCGGAGTAAATGGAATGGGTTTAATTATCCCTCCTTTTGTACAAAATTTTCATTTGCCGCTTTTCTAAATTTTCTCTTGTCAACAAAATATTTTACTTTTTTATATTTTTATTAATAATTATAATATTTTATTAAATTCTACACAAGCATACATTAATATTATTATATAAAATTATTATATCAAATAGTTTGTAAACATTCGAAGTTGTTACACGTTGTTATTATTAAAAAAATTATTGCTTTCAATCACTGTTTTAAAAATTTATGACTTTTTTTTAAAATCCCCGATAAATTTTGGATTAATCCCTAAAAAATATTTGACCCTCCAATTAATATTTTTATTTTTTTTGAATTATCTATTTCATAACAAATAAAGTAAATATATTAAATATTATTAAAATATTTAAATATATCTGAATTTTTTCCTGATTAAATCTCTCCTATTAATCCCCGATTTACAAATTAATCTATAATCGGTACCTAAACTCATTAGTACAGATTACCAATTTTTACAACGAAGGTTTCAATAAAAAATTGTTAATATTGATCATTACAAAAATTTATCTTTTTTAAATTCAATAAAATATTTAATATATATATATAATTTAATATTTCTTTTATTCTTAGTCTATACCAACACATTATATCATGTTACCTCTACTTAACACCTTAGTGGCCTATGGCAACATAGTACTATTACTTTAGTAATGCACATAGTGTAGATGTTGTGATATGATGAAAATTTCACATCTATAGTAACATAATCAATGGTAACACCCCCCTCCTCAAATTTTCAGATAGACCATCTATGGCGTAGTGTTTGGCGCAGTTCTTAAAAGCTATGTTGAGACCAATCTGGTTCTCAAGTGGGCAATCTGGTTCTCAACTGGGAGAAATGTCACTTTATGGTGCAAAAGGGCATTATTCTTGGGCACAAGGTCTCTAGTAAAGGTATTAAGGTGGACAAAGCCAAGGTGGGGGTCATTGAAAACCTTCCTCCACCAATTTCTGTTAAGGGAGTCTACAGGTTTCTTGAGATCTTAAAGAAGAGTTTAATAACGGCACCCGTCATAACTGCACCTGATTGGAATGAGCCTTTCGAAATGATGTGCGATGCAAGTGGCTATGCAGTTGGAGCAGTTCTTGGGCAAAGGAAGAACAATATATTTCATGTGGTCTACTATGCTAGTAAGACCCTCAATGATGCTCAACTGAACTATATTACTACTGAGAAAGAACTCTTAGCCATTGTCTATGATTTTGAGAAGTTTCGATCTTATTTGATTGGGACAAAGGTGATAGTTTTAACTGATCACACTGTTATTCTCTATCTGGTCTCGAAGAAGGACTCGAAGCCTAGATTGATTCGATGGGTTCTTTTACTTCAGGAGTTTGAATTGGAGATCAAGTATAGGAAAGGTACTGAGAATCAAGTCGCTGATCATCTATTTCGGTTAGAAGATCCAAGTAAAGCTTCACAGGATAAGACATTGATTAATGAGTCTTTTCCCGATGAGCAATTGTTTGGGGTGCAAGAGGAAGAACCGTGGTTTGCAGACATTGCGAACTACCTTATGAGCAACATTATGCCTCCAGACTTGTCTTCTGCTCAAAGGAAAAAGTTTCTTCATGAGGTGAAGTGGTACATGTGGGATGAGCTGTTTCTGTTTAGGCAAGGAACTGACCAAATCATCAGGAGATGTATTCTGTACAGCGAGACGGAGGGTATCTTGCGAGACTGTCATTCGACTATTTATGGAGGCCACTATGGTGGAGAGAAGACAATAGCTCGTATCCTTGCAGGATTCTTCTGGCCTACATTGTTTTAGGATGCGCATTGATTCATTTTGAAGTGTGATCGCTGCCAGCGTGTTGGTAATATGTCTAAGAGGGATGATATTCCTCTTAATATGCTTCTCGAGGTCGAGGTCTTCAATATTTGGGGAATTGACTTCATGGGGCCATTTGTCTCATCTTGCAATTATCAGTATATCTTGTTGGCAGTTGATTATGTGTCAAAATGGGTGAAAGTCAAGGCTTTGCCAACGAATGATACAAAGGTAGTGCTTAATTTTCTTCATAAGCAGATATTCACAAGATTTGGGACTCCAAGAGTCATAATCAGTGACGAGGGATCATATTTTTGCAATCACAAGTTCACTGCTATGATGCAGCGATATAATGTGAATCATCGCATTGCTATAGACTACCATCCTCGGACTAATGGTCAAGCTGAGGTGTCTAACAGAGAGATCACGTGTATTCTAGAGAAAGTTGTGTGTCCATCGAGGAAGGATTGGTCTTTGAAGCTGGATGAAGCTGTGTGGGCGTATCGAACAGCATACAAGACTCCGCTAGGCATGTATCTGTTTCAGTTGGTCTATGGTAAAGGATGTCATTTGCATGTGGAGCTAGAGCACAAAGCATATTAGGATTTGAAGAAGTTGAACCTTGCTTTGGATGCAGCTGGTAAGAAGAGGATGCTTCAATTGAATAAACTCGATGAGTTTCGGCTTCAAGCGTATGAGAACAACAAGATATACAAGGAGAAAGTCAAAAGGTGGCACGATAGGGGTCTAGTGCTCAAATCATTTATGCTGGGGCAACAAGTTTTTTTGTTCAACTCTTGTCTCCGTCTTTTTCTTGGAAAGTTGAAGTCGAGATGGTCAGGGCCATTTGTTATTAAAACTGTGTTTCCACATGTAGCGGTGAAGATTTTTAAGAATGATCCAGACCAAGCGTTCAAGGTGAATGGACAGAGGTTGAAGCATTACTATGGGAATACGGAAAACTGTGAGGTGTTTAGTGCCTATTTATTTTCAACTTGATCTCGGGATTCTACGTCAAGCTAGCGACGTAAACCAACCGCTTCTTGGGAGGCAACCCAAGCGCTTTCTGGAAGCGGGGCGGCCGCGCTGGAACTCTAGAAGCACGGCGCGCCCGCGCTACACCCTTTTGTAAAACAAACTAGAAAATCAAAAAATCAAAAACAAAATCAGTCTATACCCGAATTTCCCTCTCCCACCTTCCATATTTCCCTCTCCAAATCAGTTTCAATTACCCCATTACACCCATTATTCCCATAATCAATTCCCACTTCTATTCTAAACCTAATTCTCTTCCTATATATACACACACACACACACTTATACATAATCTTCTCCATCAATTTTTCAATTCTCAAAACTCTAAATCTCTCTTACTTACATCTTTTCTCTCAAACTTATTTGATTTCAATGGCACCCAAAAGACAAAGAACCCAAGTTAGCAGCAGCACCACCGATTCTTCTAGTGTGGGGGTGTGAGGCCCAGGTTTGCTACTCCAGAGGCTAAGGTGCAGTATACGAGGATGCTATCGAAGCCCATAGCCAAGGAGCGAGGTTTTCTGCCATCGGGGAGGGATGGTATGTTTCTTGAGATGATTGTGGAGATGGGTTGGATTATTTTTTGCAAGGCACCAGCTGCTGTGCCCATGAGTGTGGTTCGTGAGTTTTATGCGAATGTGAAGGCGGAGAAGAACGGGTATTATGTGGTTAGGATATTGATAGTGGATTATACTGTGGATGCGATTCGGAGGGTGATTAACCAGCCCGAGAGACAGGAGGGCCAGGATGATTGGGTGACAAAGATGGGGGAAGATTTTAACTTGGATTTATTAGTTGTTACTCTCCACATTTCAGACACTCACTAGAAGTTTAAGAAGGTGTCGAACGAGTATGCTGCTTTCCCTGCGTCGTGTATGAATAGGTATGCCCGTGCATGGAACTCGTTTATTTGTGCTAATATTATGCCTTCATCACATGTGCATGATGTTACGCTAGACCGGGCAAAGCTGTTGTGGGGTATTCTGCAAGATCCATTATTTTTCAAGAGATTTTGAGATTTCTGCGAGGGAGCACTACGGGCTCTATTCCCTATGCGTCTATTGCGACGAAGCTGTGTGTGGCGGTTGGAGTTCATTGGCTCGCACACGAGCAGGTGCAGATGCCCATTGCTTCGATTGACAGTTCAATTATAGCAGTGATGCATAATTGGTACGGTGGAAATCCGGATGAGAAGGGGCTCGGTTATTCTTTTGATCACTTGTCGGGTGCACGGCCAGCGGATCAGACATATGCTGGTGGTTCTGCTCAGGCTAGTAGAGCTGCTTGGAGAGCTCAAAGGGGTGAGGCCGGTTCTTCATGGCAGCAGCAGCAGGATGTTGAGGGCAGTGCCGGTTTGAGTTCAGCGCAATATAGGCGCTTGATGAGGAGCATGGATGCGATGCATGACATCCATAGTAAGTTTGCACATTATCTCACCCAAGCGTTGGGGACGACATTCAGAGGCACATGAGTTGATATTTAGTGGCCAGTATTCGGTGAGGACTCTGTGTACCCACCTTCTAATACTCCTGACACTCCATCCGTTGAGGGTGATGATCCTGATTCCGAGTAGGTATGCCTGATTCCTTATTATTACCTTCACTGAGGATAGTGAATATTTTAAGTTTAAGGGTGGTAGTTAAGGAATATATGTTTGTGTGAGTCTCATATAGTTTGCATATTCATGATAGTTTAGTTCATATAGTTGCATATTTTCCATGTAGTAGTTTTTTTTATTTTGCATGTAGTATGTTGCATATAGGTTGCATGTGCATTTTAACATGATCCCTTAAGTTTACTTTACCGATTGATTTGTGATGTTGATGCTAGTGTAGTGATGTCGTATAGAGGGATATTAAGTCCTATCGAGTTGATTTGCAGGCTAGGAGCAATAATAATTTCACTAAGTCTTATAGGATACTTGAGTGCTAGATCATGATCATTTTTTATTTTTTTGTCGAGGTTTAATCACTTGTTTATATCTAGAATGTATGATATTCTCTTAGTGGCGTAATAACATGGATATTTAAAAATTGGAGAAAAACATTGGATTTCATTGCTAGTTGTTGTGGCTAGGTGTCAAATGGCTAGTAGTCGGCTCATATTTTATATGAGTATTCTAGGGTTGAACGAGATGGAGCGAAACGCACTCGTTTAGAAATTGTTGAAAAAAAGAAAAAAAAATGTAAATGAAAGAAAGGAAAGAAAAAAAGAAAAATATATGTGTTATGTATAATTGATCACGAGTGGGATCTTTAATACTCGAGTTATTAAGTTCTTAGGGGACTTTGTTCCTAGTGACATAAGGCTTTTATAGTCTGGGATCCACTAACCTAACGCTCGTTAGATGGGTATTATTATAAGTCTTTTATGGACCTCACTCATTGCACGGTCAAATAAGCATATTTGTGTTGTTATTTGTTATGAATAAAAGCATGAATCCGTGTAATAACTCTGATATAAAAATTGAAGTGTTGTCAGTCATTTTGAGTTTAGCGTTTATTTTATTTATAACCTTGTGATTTCCTTGATGAGTAGTGAGTCATGATTATCGATCTAGTTATGAGAGTATATCTATTAAGCATCTGCACACACGCGTTTCTGGCTTGTAATTTGATTTGTGAGATTTAATTGATCTTTGTGCGAATAATTGCATTTGTTGAGATATTGCTCATTATTTGGTTTAGTTATTTTGAGGGGATCGTTGCATTCATATAGCTTGCATTCACGCATTTTTATTTCTTGTTCTTTGAGTCTGTTTATGCTTGAGGTCAAGCATCGGTTCAAGTTTGGGGGTGTGTTAAGTGGCATTTATATCCACTTAGAACATCCTATAAAGGCTTGAATTGGTATTTTGCACTCGAGTTGTTAGTGCTTTGATGCGTTTTTGTAGTGTTTCGCATTTCAGGCATAGATAAAGGAATTAGGAGATTTAGCATTGCTATGGTGCTAAATTGTTGTTAGGAATGTGTCTAGGATGAAAGCTCGTGGAATGCCATCTCAAACCAGCCAGAAAAACAAGCAGCCGAAGAAATTCCAGTAGGTCACCGCGCCCGCGCTGTGATAGCGCGCGGCTGCGCCAGAGAAGCAGGAAGGCAGCGCGGGCGCGCCATGCCGGATTTCAGAATTATGTTTCTACTTGGATTTTGAGAGATTGAAGCCCAACTTGATTCTACAACCTATATAAAGTCTAGAAAAGACGTTTTTAATTAGAAGCACGTATTGGAGACTAAGGAGAGGCAACGAGAAGACCTAATAGCACAAATTCAACCAAGGCGGAAAGGATCTAGTTTATTCTTGTGATTCTTTATTTTAAGTTGTAATTTTAGATGCTAGTTTTCTTGTTTGTTGAACCTATTACTATTATTTAACATACTTTGGTTTTATATTCAGTTTTATAAAGACTTAGTTTATAATACCATGCTTTCATCGAAACCCACGGTGATGAGGAGTTCGGTCATGGGCTAATCGTTATCGTGGGGTTCTAACGGATTTATTTATGGATTTCTTTAGTTAATTTGTTTTGATACCTTAGTGTGTGGTGATTATATGATATCCTAGTATTATTTGTGCTTATTCATCTTATGAGCATCACAAACTTATAAGATAGCATGTTAATCTCTATCGAAGCGAAAGTGAATATAGGGGTTTAGAACTTGCCATGCGAGTATAGGTTCATGTATTTGATATGCATGATTCATTGGTAATTTTAACCATCTCACTTGCCCTATGTAATCATGATAGATAACTTGTGCATTAAACCGTTATGTTTTCAAATTTTATAGACATATAGGGTCTTAATATAATTGGTGTCTATTCAGCTTCTATCTCTTTTGTGGATGTCTGGTAGTAGGGTATTCGTACAACGAAAGTTGGCATTTACTAGTTTCGTATTATCTTATTAGTGTCAACATCATTGCATACTAAGGTTATGAACAAAAAGGCTATTGAATGAAGTATTTAATAAAGTTAAAATCTCATGTTTGTGTCATATAAGTTAATCGACTTTAATTCTCTTAGTTAATATTAGTTAGCATAATCTCGTAGTTATAAACAACCTCAACTTGTTATCATCTTAGCATTGAATAATAACCATACCATTGTTTCACAAGTGCATAAATTGAAGTTAATCTAAAAGAGCCTCTGTGGGAAAGAACTAGAAATAATTCTTTATTACTTGCGAACGCGTATACTTGCATGTAATATTAGCGCGTATTTTCGTTCTAACCGATACGATCTTAGAGAAATCCTTTACAAATTTTTGATAATATCCTGCTAACCCCAAAAAACTTCTCACTTATGTCGGAGTCTTTGGTTGTTCCCATTTGGATACGGCTTCAATTTTTTGCAGGGTCTACCTTGATACCTTTCTTACTCACCACATGTCCATGGAACTACAATTATATCAACCAAAACTCATACTTGGAAAACTTCACGTACAATTATTTTCTCTTAACATTTGAAGGTCAATTCTTAGGTGCGTTGCGTGATCTTCTTAATTCTTTGAATAAATGAGGATGTCATCAATAAATACAATAATAAACTTATCCAAGTACTCCTTATACACCCGGTTCATTAAATCCATAAAAGTTGCTGGTGCATTAGTCAATCCAAATGACATCACTAAGAACTCATAATGGCCATACCTCGTTCTGAATGCAGTTTTAGGTATATCTTCAGGCTTGATCTTCAGTTGGTGGTAGCCAGATCTTAAGTCGATCTTTGAAAAACAGCATGCTCCTTTAAGCTGGTCAAATAAATCGTCAATCCTCGGCAAAGGATACTTATTCTTGATCGTCAACTTGTTAAACTCCCTATAATCAATACATAACCTCATACTTCCATCTTTGTTCTTCACAAATAACACTGGATCACCCCACTTTCTCGATCAGGTGGTATTCCTGGTAATTCTTCTGAAAAGACGTCAGGATATTCTTTTACTATGGGAATCTCATCCAAAGTAGGTGTCTCTTTCTTGGTATCCACGACATAAGCCAAATACGCTTCACATCCTTGCCTTAACAATTTCTTTGATTGCAGTACTGAGAGAAACTTCTTGTTCTGCTTCTGTCATTGATAGATTATCCTTACGTTATTTGTTGTATACATAAAAACTCTCTTTTTCTTGTAGTCAATACTTACCTTATACAGAGACAACCAATCCATCCCTAGAATACCATCGAATTCTCCTAATTCAAAAGGTATTCGGTCGGCGGGAAAAGAATGACCTGAAATCTCTATTGAGCACTTAGGGCAGAATTGACTTACGGGTATTTTATCTTGATTAGCCACCTCTATGGTCAAAGGTTCATCTAAGTCTTTCAACATTAATTGCATTTTATTCACACAGTTCATGGATATAAAAGATTTAGGCGCTCTAGAATCAAATAGAACACTAACAGGCACGGAATTAAGAGAAAGCGTACATGTAACTACATTGGAATCCTATGTCGTGGATTTCTTAGTCATCTTAAAAGTTCTAGCTCTGGCGGTACTTGTTGCTGGACCTTGAGATGCACTTCTTCCTACACTGCCCTGGGTAACTGATCTGCAATTCCTAGCAATGTTCCTCATTTGGCCGCAACTGAAACATATTACTCCTTCATTCTCAGATCTGAACTCAGTGGAATAATGGCCCTTTTGGCCACACGTGAAACAATTGACGTTCTCTCTGCACTGACCACTGTGCTTCTTTCCACATGTCTTTCGGTCAATCACCGGCTTGTTGGACTTTGTCAGTGTAGAACCGACTGAGGTAGTACTGGGCTAGGCTGGTGGGAAATTCTACCTCCTGAATTTCCTGTCTTTATTCTTCCCAAAACGTCGTTGAAACTTCTGGCGTACTCCTTCATGTTCTAAATTTGCAAGCCCACCTTCAAACTTCATTTTATTCTCACCTTTTTCCTTAGCAGGCAATCTCTGATCACTTTCTATCACTAAGGCAACTTGAACTACCGAAGTATATGTCTTGAGTTGTAGAGCTACAACTCCACTCCTAATCTCTTCCTTCAATCCTTGTTGAAACCGCTTCGCTCTCTGAGCTTTTGAACTTACAAACTCTGGTGCTATAGGAGCCAACTCCGTGAACTTGGCTTCGTACTCCGTGACACTTCTGTCTCCTTGCTTCAGCTCTAAAAACTCCATCTCTATCTGACTCTGGAGACAATCCGAAAAATATGTTTCCAAAAACAGTTCAGTGAATCGGATCCAGGGAATAGGACCTTCTCCTTCTAATGCTCGCGTAGACTCCCACGAATAGTTCGAATCATTTTTTAGAAAATAACTAGCATAATGTGTCTTCAAATCCTCACTTACCTTGGTGAGTGCAAATGCCTTCTCCATTTCCTTCAACCAGATCCTAGCAGCAACATGATCTACTTCACCTTTGAATTCTGGGGGTTTCACAGCCTGGCAAGACTTAAAACTAACAGCTTGGGTTGTCCCCCTCATCTGGTGCTGCTGTTGGATCTACAACTGCTGCTGTTGGATTTGCTACTGTTGTTGTTGTATGAGCTGCTGCTGTTATTGTTGTTGCTGCTGAAATTATTGTTGCTGCTGCTGGAATTGTTGTTGCTTTTGGGCCAGCTGAGTAGACTGCTAACGCAACAAATCTATCAATTCACTCATGGAGGGATCCCCAGTAGATCCGTTGTTGGGTTGAGGATTCTTCTTTGATGAAATTCTTCTGAAACATAGCAGTCATATATGAGAAAATGGATTGCTCCAAACAGCTTATACATATGTATCAGGAGAGTGCTGCCACTAAGATAATATCCTCATCCTCAGTTAATTGGATCCATCCTGAGTGAATGATTATATTCTAATACCAGCAACAGAAGAAATAATAATAGTAAAAACAATAATAACAACACACAAGTATATGAAAACTGAACAACATAATAAAGCAGCTACTATATAACAACCACACAGAAATCCAACTGATACAACTGATATCCAACTACCAAACCATCCGAGTACACAAAAAAATTGGTTGATATAACATCCTCCAACTACTTCAAACTACAACAACATAATGTACATATAAAAAGAAAAAAACTACAGAACTCCTAAAGAACCAAATCCGAGCTCTGTCTGACACTACTGCAACTCTGCTCTAACCACTATCACTGCCACTGCCACCAAACGAGCCTAACTCGAACACCATCCAGTTAACCAAGTCCTGGTACTGAATGGCCCAAAACTCAGAGCTAATAAAAGGCTCAATAGACCTAGCTCGCTCAATAGCAGTCTGAGTCAAAGTCCTCACTCTAGCCTGGAAATCGGGTGAGGGAAAATTGATGCCCTAAAAAGGTCCAACTTGTACTCGATCAAGATGCGCGGCCAGCTCCGGGATCTGCTCTCTAATAAAAGATCTGTTCACCGCCTGGTGAATATGATACTGAATCGGGGAAGAGGTTCATGTAGGATTGGAAGGAGGGACTGATGGTCTAGAGAAAGAACAACTGGGACCGCAACTTGGTGGAAAGTCCCTAACAGCTGACACTGATCTCTATACCCTACGGGGATGGGCACTAGGTCCAGGCATATCTCTCGGAACAAACTGAGGCACTGGTGGGGGAAGAAAATGAGTCCCCTCAGCTAGAACATCTAAGGTCCTCTCTGAGTCTGAGCTGCCTGAATCAGATCGGTTCTCCCGGGATGGAGAACTGGAGATCACTATGGGCCACTGTCAACAATATAAATATACAGGAAAGAAACAACAAGGTTAAGGCAGTTCTATCAAAACATCAATAGATGCTAGGGTAACGCTGTCGGAACCCTCGACTGACTCTTAGGGTTGCTCTTCTAAAGAGGTTGCTGACTCACAACTTAGGACACAGTTTTTACACCTTTTTGACTCGATTCCTAACCTAAATCAGGGACTTGAACCTGTAACTCTGATACCAACTGTGACGGCCTCAACCCTGGGATCAGGAGTTGATGTCACCAAACACAACAAACCACAAAATATAAACTACAAGATTAATATTATTATAGTATCACGACCCCAAAACCAAGATCCGATCCAGGTTCAAGTATGATTTAAGCTACTAACTATTACAAACCATTTATTTAAAAGTCAGACACACTAAACTTATTTAGCAACTCATCAGACCGTACATGGTTTGATACAAACTACCTTAGAGGAGCCAGGTCCAGAAGGGGCTGAGAATCGGTTCTGCCAAGGTCTGATGGGTCTTCTAGGTATCTTCGATATATATAGATAACAGGTTGCAAGAGTGAGCATATACTCACTCAGCAGTACCAACTTATGAATATCAAGATAAAAACGTAAAGTAAACAGTTATATGAACATAACTATGAATCACATGTAATCAGTAACCTGTAAATCATTTCAAACAACAGTAAATAATCATCGATAAAGAAACTGGATATCGGTGACTAACATGCTCTTTATAAAACAACATAGTCGTGTGCTGTGTAAATACCAGAGTCCAATTTTAGCATGTTATTCACATTTGTTATTCAACTGTATAAATCACTTATTCCCTTACGGGAATCTAAAAGCCAAATTAGATACGTAATGGATATGTGAAGACAGCTGATCAGGCTATCAATACTAGACAGCTCCAACTGACATCCCATACACCTGTTTCGGAACTCAGAGACTAGCTAGGTCTCTTACCTATTGTTCTAATCGGTTATGTAATGCGCGCAACCGAGTTAGCCTCTTACGCAACCTCAATAGGCCACTCTGGCCCCTATGTATCCAGTATCTGATCGTTTTATCCAGTTTTCAAATCACTTATACCTATCTCATTTTAAAATCGTTCATTTACAGCACACGTAAAAAACTAGTTCACAAATCATTTTCATTTGAGATAGGTACCTTTCGAAGTTACTTTTCCCCAAAACCAATTTAAAACAATTAGATATAACTACAGGGGATACATAACTTAAAATGTTTCTGTTCTTCTACGAGAATAAAACAATAGTTTATCCATATGTATTGAACCATAAAAGAATGGTCAGGGTACTTTCCTCGCAACGCTTTATAGAAACCCTAGGTAGCTTTTACGCTGACTTCGGTCCTTATTATACTCGACTGGGATCTACAGTAACAGAGTACTCTAATTAGTTATACCGACATGCTTGATATCCTCGAACCTAAATAACCCAATCCGATAACCTGGCTCGTATAATGAATACACACATAATCACTTAATCGATATTCACAATAAGGGTAAAAAGTTTCATATTGTAAAGTACGTTTCTCGTATTTTAAAATAACTGTTAGAAAATTTCGACAGCGACTCCTCTATTTATAAGCCTTCCCGTCGAAACATAATCGACATCAATCCCAACAAATCATAATTTATGCCACAATACAATTCTCATAATTAAAAAACTATCTATGTACGAAACTAATTACATGAACCATTTTATTTATTTTATAAATTTAGGACTCAGAAGCTATCATCACCTTCCATCATCGAATCACCGAAGTTCATTATCGACAGCGACAAAATTTTGCGGGTACCCGATTAATTTTCGGGTTTCCAACGGAAAACTTCGCCGATTATCAATTAACAATTTCCCGCACGAATACATTAATTCATATCACAAAATTACTCAAGTAAAATCTTGCAGAAAAATTATTAAAATTATTATAATATTCCAATTCACAATCTGCAAAAACAAAATAGGAACAAAACAAAAAGCCACACAGCCCCAACATGCGCGGACGCACCGCCCACACACAAACATAGCCAACACACACATGCACACACTGATACGCACACAACAAACACAATCGGGCACACATAGATACACACACATACATAGCTATATGCATACATATGAATCAATAGCACAGAGACTGAACTAGCCAAGCCAGAGATTAAACGGCGTCTCACCAGAAAATAGGTCGGAAAACGAAAACGGCGGTGACCGGAAACACCAGGGAAGAAGAGGAGAAAAAGAACGCGAACGGAGGAGAAAAAGAGGGAAACGGAGAGAGATTTATGAGAGAGAAACATAGAGAGATTAGGAGAAAATAAGAGAGGAGAGAGGAGAGTGAGACTGTGATACTTTTGTGTGTGTGTTATTCGACTGCCATGAAGCAATTATCCAAGATACGTAGCAGAATTAATAAATTGATTATTTAGACGCGTCTCTGACTCGAATAAACTGAATTCCGACTTGTTTCCCTTAATTAAATGTACCAAGGTGCACATAAATATTCATCGAAAAATCACAAATATAGTACCAAAATTCTCGGAATATTCAAAAGTTGAAAAAAATGAAAGTTTTAAGATTTTTAAGCCATTTTTTAAATGTAACAAATCTATCAATTCACTCATGGAGGGATCCTCAGCAGATCCACTATTGGATTGAGGATTCTTTTTTAGTGGCATTCTATTGAAACATAGTAGTCATATATGAGAAAATGGATTGCTCCAAACAGCTTATACATATGTATCAGGAGAGTGCTGCCACTAAGATAATATCCTCATCCTCAGTTAATTGGATCCATCCTGAGTGAATGATTATATTCTAAAAATACCAGCAATAGAAGCAACAATAATAGTAACAACAATAATAACAACGCACAAGTATATGAAAACTAAACAACATAATAAAGCAGCTACTATGTAACAACCACGCCGAAATCCAACTGATACAACTGATATCCAACTACCAAACCATCCGAGTACACAACAAAATTGGTTGATATAACATCCTCCAACTACTTCAAACTACAACAACATAATGTACATATATAAAGAAAAAAACTATAGTACTCCAGAAGAACCAAATCCGAGCTCTGCCTAACACTACTGCAACTCTGCTCTAACCACTGTCACTGCCACTGCCACCAATCGAGCCTAACTCGAACACCATCCAGTTAACCAAGTCCTGGTACTGAATGGCGCTAAACCTAAAGCTAATAAAAGGGTCAATAGACCTAGCTCGCTCAATAGCAGTCTGAGTCAAAGTCCTCACTCTAGCCTGAAAATCGGGTGAGGGAACATCGATGTTCTAAAAATGTCCAACTTGTACTCAATCAAGATGCGCGACCAACTCCGGGATTTGCTCCCTGATAAAAGATCTGTTCACCGCCTGGTGAACATGATACTGAGTCGGGGAAGAGGTTCATGTAGGAATGGAAGGAGGGACTGGTGGTCTAGAGAAAGAAGAACTGGGACCGCAACTCAGTGGAAAGTCCCTAACAGCTGACACTGATCTCTGTACACAACGGGGATGGGCACTAGGTCCAGGCATATCTCTTGGAACAAACTGAGGCACTGGTGGGGGAAGAAAAGGAGTCCCCTCAGCTACAACATCTAAGGTCCTCTCCGAGTCTGAGTTGTCTGAATCAGATCGGTTCTCCCGGGATGGAGAACTGGAGATCACTATGGGCCACTGTCAACAATATAAATATACAGGAAAGACACAATAAGGTTAAGGCAGTTCTATCAAAATATCAATAGATGCCAGGGTAACGTCGTCGGAACCCTCAACTGACTCTTAGGATTGCTCTTCTAAATGAGTAGTTGACTCACACCTTACGACATAGTTTTTACACCTTTTTGACTCGATTCCTAACCTAAATCAGGGACTTGAACCTGTAGCTCTGATACCAACTGTGACGGCCTCAACCTTGGGGTCAGGAGTTGACGTCACCAAACACAACAGACCACAAAATATAAACTACAAAATTAATATTATTATAGTATCACAACCCCAAAACCAAGATCCGATCCAGGTTCAAGTATGATTTAAGCTACTCACTATTACAAACCATTTATTTTAAAGTCAGACACACTAAACTTATTTAGCAACTCATCAGACCGTACATGGTCTGATACAAACTACCTCAGAGGAGCCAGGTCCAGAAGGGGCTGAGAATCAGTTATGCCAAGGTCTGATGGGTCTTTTAGGCATCTGCGATATATATAGATAACAGGTTGCAAGAGTGAGCATATAATCGCTCAGCAATACCAACATATGAATATCAAGATAAAAACGTAAAGTAAACAATTATATGAATAGAACTATGAATCACATGAAATCAGTAACCTGTAAATCATTTCAAACAACAGTAAATAATCATCGATAAAGAAACTGGATATCACTGACTAACATGCTCTTTGTTAGGTCACACACACTGTAGAAGGGGGTTGAATACAGTGTTTAGCACAATCAAATCGAATATAAGAACTCAGGTAATAGAAAATAGATTTTATTCAACACAATAAACTCTATTACAATATGGAACTCTCAGTGATGAACAAATTATCACGAGAGCTGCTAGAGTTATAAAGAATAATAACTTCGATAATCGTAACACTTATAGTGTAAACTCTATGCCTGTGTTTTATATACTACACAGTTACAAGATAAATTCTAATTGATATGGAATATAATTCTGCTTCCTAAAATATATCAACTAGTTATCTTTTCTTTCAAGTATTCTATTCTTCATAGAATTCCTTCTTCATGCACAATTCTTTCTGTCTTAGTCTCGATCTTCTTTCCTTTCAATCAGCCGCCTGCTTTATCTGAAAGTCATCTTAAGTCCTGATATTATCTCCTGATAAATATCTTCTGATCACTTAAGTTATGATAACTTAAGTTCTGATATCTTAAGTTCTGTCTTCAGTATAAGTGCTGATTTCCAGTTAAGTATTGATTTGTCCTGTTAAGTAAGATCTGAAAACTAAACACAAATCATATTACACATGACATTATCAAATATATCTAACAATCTCCCCCAACTTGTAAATTAGCATATTATACAAGTTCAACAGATATTTGATGATTTCAAAAACATTAAGTACAAATGTATGAGAATTTGACTAGATAACTACAACTTACAGTCCTTTCAGCTTTACCATCTTTAACTTTTGATAATAGCTTCAGTCTGTATATACTTCAGAATTTAAGCAGTTGTAGATCTTTGACTTGGCTTCAATTTCAATTTCTGATCTCTTTGATATCAGGAGTTGACCTGAGATAGTTCTTCAACAAACATCTCTCAGCATATTCAAGTTCATTAACCATCCTTCTTTTAGCATTTATCAATTCAGCTATATCTTCTCCAGTTTGAAAAATAGCTGCTCTGAGATCATTTATCTTAGCTTTTCTTATCTCCTGATCTAGTCTAATCAGATATGCCTTGTCAGACTCTAGATTGAATTCCACAGCCTTATAACCCAGAAAAGTAGTTATAATCTTAGGAGAGTTAGGCTTCATATCGACAATATCACCTTTGTGATATCTTTACTTGGGACAGTATGTGTTGTCAGACTTTACATAATAAAGCTTCTTTTGTCTTTGAATTTGAGACTTTAAATACCCTGCAGCACTGTCTGTTAATCTGTCTTTCACTTGAAGTAGAAATAGAACATGTTCCAGTTCCTCAAAATACTTCAGTGGTATAGCATTCTGCTTAATTTGTTATACCCTTCCATCTGTCATAAAATATAACAAGATATGTTCTTTCAAGAAGGTATGGTAAACCATTTGTACAGATTCAAATCGATTCAATCTTTCAGGAGTTGCTCCAACACCTGGTTCACTTAAGGAAGTTGGATCATTGGCAGTGTTATGTACTCTTCTTTCACCAGAACTACCCAATCCAGATTTATCTCTTGCTTCCTTTCCTGTAACAACTCTTGCTTCAAAACCACTAGTAGCAGTCTTCAAAGGTTGAGCCTGTTTAGCTTTGGTGAATCCTGGTAGGAGTATCTTTGAAGGTTTAACATGAGCAATGTCAGAGGTTTCTTTTCCTTATCTTCTGATATCAAGCCAACTTGAGCTAAGTCAGAGGTTGCTTGCTTCACTGTCATATCAGAACTTACTATATCTTGACTCTGAACAACATGAACCATGTCAGAGGTTGTTTGGAAAATCTTCTTATCATCAAAAGAGACATTGATTGATTCCATGATACATCTTTCTTTATTCCTGGCCACCAGAAGTTTTTCTTTAAATCTTGATACATCTTAGTGCTCCCGGGGTGGATAGAAAATCGTGAGTTATGCGCCTCGTGTAAAACTTCATTGTTCAGTTCCGTCTCATTGGGAATCTAAATTCTGGAAGAGAATCTAACAATACCATAGTTCTTCTCCTGTCAGATTATCCAATTCTTGCTCCATAACTCCCTCTTGACATCTTTTAATCTTTTCCATCAATGATGGTTGAAAGGTAATCTCATACAGTTGCTCCTTACCTTTTCTTGGTACCTGAACTTCAATTTCCATCTTTTCTAAGTCTCGTGCTAGCTCTTCTACAATCTAAACCATATTCAGCCTCTCTTTTCTGCTCAAGGCATCAGCCACCATATTGGCCTTACCAGGGTGATAGTTAATAGAATAGTCGTAGTCCTTGATTAACTCCAACCATCTTCTCTGTCTCATGTTCAAGTCCTTCTGAGTGAATATATACTTCAAGCTCTTATGATCCGTGTAAATATCACACTTTTCTCCATATTGATAATGTCCCCACAATTTCAATGCAAAAACTATAGCTGTCAACTCAAGATCATGGACCGGATACTTTTGTTCGTGAGGTTTTAATAATCTGGAGGCATAAGCGATGACTTTGTCATGTTGCATTAGTACACAACCTAATCCTTTCAAAGAAGCGTCGCTATAAATCACAAAGTTTCCCGTCTCATCTGGCAATGCTAGTACTGGAGATGACACTAGTCTTTTCTTCAGTTCCTGGAAGTTTTCTTCACACTTCTCTGTCCAAACAATTTTCTCATTCTTCCTGGTTAGCTTAGTTAACGGAAATGCGATCTTAGAGAAATCGTTTACAAATCTTCGATAATATCCTGCTAATCCCAAAAAAATTCTCACTTCTGTCGGAGTCTTTGGTTATTTCCATTTGGATACGGCTTCAATCTTTACAGGGTCTACCTTGATACCATCCTTACTCACCAGATATCCAAAGAACTGCACTTCTGTCAACCAAAACTCACACCTGGAAAACTTCGCGTATAATTGTTTTTCTCTTAACCTTTGAAGGAAAATTCTTAGGTGCGTTACATGATCTTCTTGAGTCTTTGAATAAATGAGGATATCATCAATAAATACAATAACAAACTTATCCAAGTACTCCTTATACACCCGGTCCATTAAATCCATAAAAGCCATTGTTGCATTGGTCAATCCAAATGACATCATGAAGAACTCATAATGGCCATACATCACGAAGAACTCATAATGGCCATACCTCATACTTCCATCCTTCTTCTTCACAAATAACACTGGAGCACCTCACGGAGAAACACTTGGTCGGATAACTCCTTTATCTAATAGTTCTTGAAGTTGCTTGGTCAATTCCTTCATTTCCACTGGAGCTATTCGGTATGGAGCTTCAGACACTGGTTTTGCTCCTGGTATCAAATCAATGGAGAACTCTATTTCTCGATCAGGTGGTAATCCTGAAAATTCTTCCGGAAAGACGTCGTTATATTCTCTTCTATGGGAATCTCATCCAAAGTAGGTGTCTCTTTCTTGGTATCCACCATATAATCCAAATACGCTTCACATCATTGCCTTAACAATTTCTTTGCTTACAGTACTGAGAGAAACATCTTGTCCTACTTCTGTCCTTGATGGCTTATCCTTACGTTCTATGTTATATACATAAAAACTCTCTTTTTCTTGCAGTCAATACTTGCCTTATACAGAGACAACCAATCTATGCCTAGAATAACATCGAATTCTCCTAACTCAAAAGGTATTAGGTCGGCGGGAAAAGAATGACCTGGAATATCTATTGAGCACTTAGGGAAGAATTGACTTATAAGTACTTTATCTTGATTAGCCACCTCTATGGTCAAAGGTTCATCTAAGTCTTCCAACATTAATTGCATTTTATTTACACAGTTCATGGATATAAAAGATTTAGACGCTCTTGAATCAAATAGAATGTTAACACGAACGGAATTAAGTGAAAGCGTACCTGCAACTATATTGGAATTCTGAGCCATGGATTTCTTAGTCATCTTAAAAGTTCTAGCTCTGGTGGTACTTGTTGCTGGTCCTTGAGATGCACTTCTTCCTACACTGCCCTGGGTAACTGATCTGCAATTCCTAGCAATGTGCCCCACTTTGCCGCAACTGAAACAGGTTACTCCTTGATTCTCAGATTTGTACTCAGTAGAATAATGGCCCTTTTGTCCATACTTGAAATAGTTGACGTTCTCTCCAAGGCAGGTGTCTCATCCAAAGACGTCAAGATATTCTCTTCTATGGGAATCTCATCCAAAGTAGGTGTCTCTTTCTTGGTATCCACCATATGAGACAAATACGCTTCACATCCTTGCCTTAACAATTTCTTTGCTTGCAGTAATGAGAGAAACTTCTTGTCCTACTTCTATCCTTGATGGCTTATCCTTACGTTATATGTTATATACATAACAACTCTCTTTTTCTTGCAGTCAATACTTGCCTTATACAGAGACAACCAATCCATTCCTAGAATAACATTGAATTCTCTTAACTCAAAAGGTATTAGGTCGGCTGGAAAAGAATGACCTGAAATCTCTATTGAGCACTTAGGGAAGAATTGACTTACAGGTACTTTATCTTGATTAGCCAGCTCTATGGTCAAAGGTTCATCTAAGTCTTCCAACATTAATTACATTTTATTTACACAGTTTATGGATATAAAAGATTTAGATGCTCTTGAATCAAATAGAATGTTAATAGGGACGTAATTAAGTGAAAGCGTACTTGCAACTACATCAAAATCCTGAGCCGTGGATTTCTTAGTCATCTTAAAAGTTCTAGCTCTGGTGGTACTTGTTGCTGGTCCTTGAGATGCACTTCTTCCTACACTGCCCTGGGTAACTGATCTGCAATTCCTAGCAATGTGCCCCACTTTTCCGCAACTGAAACAGGTTACTCCTTTATTCTCAAATTTGCACTCAGTGGAATAATGGCCCTTTTGTCCATACTTGAAATAGTTGACATTCCAATGCTGGCATGATAGCTATTATTGTATGAGAATTCAATTAAAGGTAAGTGTTTATCCCAATTTTCCTTAAAATCCAGAGCATAAACTCTTAACATATCTTTTATGGTCTCGTTTGTTCTCTCACTTTGACCGTCCGTCTGAGGATGATAGGAGGTACTCATACTCAGCTTGGTTCATAGACATTCTTGAAACTTGGTCCAAAACCTTGAATTGAATCTCGGGTCTCAATCTGATACAATGGACACAAGAACTCCATATTTGGTCACTATTTCATCCAAATACAGTTTAACCAACCTTTCCAAAGAATATCTTTCATTGGTCAGAAGGAAATATGCTGACTTTGTCAATCTATCGATGATTACCCAAATAGCATCATGATTGGCTCTCGTCTTTGGCAATCCCACTACGAATCCATTGCAATCTCTTCCCATTTTTATTTGGGAATCTTTAAGGGTTGTAACAATCCACTTAGCCTTTGATGTTCTGCTTTCACCATCTGGCACACGTGACATTTTCTAAACCAATTTGTAATATATTTCTTCATTCTTGGCCACCAGAAGTTTTTCTTTAAATCTTGATACATCTTAGTGCTCCCAGGGTGGATAGAAAACCATGAGTTATGCGCCTCATGTAAAACTTCATTCTTCAGTTCTGTCACATTAGGAATCCAAATTCTGGAAGAGAATCTAAACATACCTTGGTTATCCTTTTGGGTACAGAGTTTTTCTCCTGTCTAATTATCCAATTCATGCTCTATAACTCCCTCTTCACATCTTTTAATCTTTTCCATCAATGTTGGTTGAAAGGTAATCTCGTACAGTTGCTCCTTACCTTTTCTTGGTACCTGAACTTCAATTTCCATCTTTTTTAAGTCTCGTGCTAGGTCTTCTGCAATCTGAACCATATTCAGCCTCTCTTTTCTGATCAAGGCTTGAGCCACCACATTGGCCTTACCTGGGTGATAGTTAATAGAACAGTCGTAGTCCTTGATTAACTCCAACCATCTTCTCTATCTCATGTTCAAGTCCTTTTGAGTGAATATATACTTCAAGCTCTTATGATCCGTGTAAATATCACACTTTTCTCTATATAGATAATATCTCCACAATTTCAATACAAAAATTATAGCTTCCAATTCAAGATCATGGACCGGATACTTCTGTTCGTGAGGTTTTAATTGTCTAGAGGCATAAGCGATGACTTTGTCGTGTTGTATTAGTACACAACATAATCCTTTCAAAGAAGCATCGCTATAAAACACAAAGTTTCCCTTCTCATCTGGAAATGCTAGTACTGGAGCTGACACTAGTCTTTTCTTCAGTTCCTGGAAGCGTTCTTCACACTTCTCTATCCAAACAAATTTCTCATTCCTCCTGGTCAGCTTAGTTAACGGAGATGCGATCTTAGAGAAATAGTTTACAAATCTTCGATAATATCCTGTTAATCCCAGAAAACTTCTCACTTCTGTTGGAGTCTTTGGTTGTTCCCATTTGGATACGGCTTCAATCTTTACAGGGTCTACCTTGATACCTTCCTTACTCACACATGTCCAAGGAACTGCACTTTTATCAACCAAAACTCACACTTAGAAAACTTCACGTACAATTGTTTTTCTCTTAACCTTTGAGGGCAATTCTTAGGTGCGTTGCGTGATCTTCTTGATTTTTTGAATAATTGAGGATTTCATCAATAAATTGAATAACAAACTTATCCAAGTACTCATTATACACCCAGTTCATTAAATCCATAAAGCCGCTGGTGCACTGGTCAATCCAAATGACATCACCAAGAACTCATAATGGCCATACCCCGTTCTGAATGCAGTTTTAGGTATATCTTCAGGCTTTATCTTCAGTTGGTGGTAGCCAGATCTTAAGTCGATATTTGAAAAACAATATGCTCCTTTAAGCTAGTCAAATAAATCATCAATCATCAACAAAGGATACTTATTCTTGACTGTCAACTTGTTTAGCTCCCCATAATAAATACATAACCTTATATTCCATCCTTCTTCTTCACAAATAACACTGGAGCACCCCATGGAGAAACACTTTGTCGGATAACTCCTTTATCTAACATGTTCTTGAAGTTTCTTGGCCAATTCCTTCATTTCCACTTGAGCCATTCGGTATGGAGCTATAGACACTGGTTATGCTCCTGATATCAAATCAATGGAGAATTCTATTTCATGATCAGGTGGTAATCCTGAAAATTCTTCCAGAAATACGTCGGGATATTCTCTTACTATAGGAATCTCATCCAAAGTAGGTGTCTCTTTCTTGGTATCCACCACATGAGCCAAATACGCTTCATATCCTTGCTTTAACAATTTATTTGCTTGCAGTACTGAGAGAAACTTCTTGTCCAATTTCTGTCCTTGATAGCTTATCCTTACGTTATTTGTTGTATACATAACAACTCTCTTTTTCTTGCAGTCAATACTTTCCTTATACAGAGACAACCAATCCATACCTAGAATAACATCGAATTCTCCTAACTCAAAAGGTATTAGGTCGGCAGGAAAAGAATGACCTGAAATCTCTATTGAGCACTTAGGGCAGAATTGACTTATAGTTACTTTATCTTGATTAGCCACCTCTATGGACAAAGGTTCATCTAAGTCTTCCAACATTAATTGCATTTTATTCACACAGTTTATGGATATAAAAGATTTAGATGCTCCCGAATCAAATAGAATTTTAACAGGCACATAATTAAGAGAAAGCGTACCTGCAACTATATCGGAATCCTGGGCCGTGGATTTCTTAGTCATCTTAAAAGTTCTAGCTCTAGCGGTAATGGTTGTTGTTCCTTGAAATGCACTTCTTCCTACACTGCCCTGGGTAACTGATCTGCAAATCCTAGCAATGTGCCCCACTTTGCCGTAACTAAAACAGGTTACTCCTTGATTCTTAGATCTGCACTCAATGGAATAATGGCCTTTTTGGCAACACTTGAAACAGTTGACGTTCTCTCTACACTAACCACTGTGCTTCTTTCCACATGTCTTACAGTCAATCACCGACTTGTTGGACTTTGTCGGAGTAGAACTGACTGAGGTAGTACTGGGCCTGGCTGGTGGGAAATTCCGCCTCTTGAATTTCCTGTCTTTATTCTTCCCAAACCGTCGCTGAAACTTTTAGCTTACTCCTTCTTGTTCTAACTTTGAAGGCCTACCTTCAAACTTCCTTTTCTTCTCACGTCTTTCCTTAGCAGCCAATCTCTGATCACTTTCTATAACTAAGGCAGCCAGAACTAGCGAAGAATATGTCTTGAGTTGTAGAGCTACAACTCCACTCCTAATCTCTGGCTTCAATCCTTGTTGAAACTACTTCACTCTCTGAGCTTCCGAACTTACAAACTCCGATGTTATACGAGCCAATTCCGTGAACTTGGCTTCATACTTCGTGACACTTCTGTCTCCTTGCTTCAGCTCTAAAAACTCTATCTCCATCTGATTCTAGAGACAATCCGGAAAATATTTTTCCAAAAACAGTTCTGTGAATCTGGTCCAGGAAATAGGACCTTCTCCTTCTAACGCTCGCATAGACTCCCACCAATAGTTCGAATCACTTTTCAGAAAATAACTAGCATAATTTGTCTTCAAATCCTCACTGACCTTAGTGAGTGCAAAAGCCTTCTCGATTTCCTTCAACCAGATCCTGGCAACAACATGATCTACTTTACCTTTGAATTCTGGGGGTTTCACAGCCTGGAAAGACTTAAAACTAACAGCTTGGGTTGTCCCCCTCATCTGGTGCTGCTGTTGGATCTGCAGCTGCTACTGTTAGATTTGCTACTGTTATTGTTGTATGAGTTATTGTTGTTGCTGAAATTGTTGTTGCTGCGGCTGGAATTGCTATTGCTGTTGGTCCAGCTGAGTATATTGCTGACGCAACAAATCTATCAATTCACTCATGGAGGGATCCCCAACAGATCCGTTGTTGGGTTGAGGATTCTTCTTTGGTGGCATTCTCCTGAAATATAGCAGTCATATATGAGAAAATGGATTGCTCCAAACAGCTAATACATATGTATCAGGAGAGTGCTGCCACTAAATAATATCCTCATCATCAGTTAATTGGATCCATATTGAATGAATGATTATATTCTAAAAATACCAGCAACATAAGCAACAATAATAGTAATAAAAATAATAACAATGCACAAGTATATGAAAACTGAACAACATAATAAAGCAGCTACTATATAACAACCATACAGAAATTCAACTGATTCAACTGATATCCAACTACCAAACCATCCGAGTACACAACAAAATTGGTTGATATAACAGCCTCCAACTACTACAAACTACAACAACATAATGTACATATATAAAGAAAATAACTACATAACTCCTGAAGAACCAAATCCGAGCTCTGTCTAAAACTGCTGCAACTCTATTCTAACCACTGCCACTGCCACCAATTGAGCCTAATTCGAACATCATCCAGTTAACCAAGTCCTGGTACTGAATGGCCCTAAACTCGGAGCTAATAAAAGGGTCAACAGACCTAGCTCGCTCAACAACAGTCTGAGTCAAATTCCTCACTCTAGCCTGGATATTGGGTGAGGGAACAAGGATGCCCTGAAAGGGTTCAACTGGCACTCGATCAAGATGCGCGGCCAGCTCCGGGCTCTGCTCTCTAATAAAAGATGTGCTCACCGCCTGGCGAATATGGTACAGAATTGGGGAAGAGGTACTTGTAGGAGTAGAAGTAAGGACTGGTGGTCTAGAGAAAGAAGATCTGGGAGCGCAACCCGGTGGAAAGTCCCTAACAGCTGACACTGATCTCCGTACCCAATAGGTACGGGTACTAGGTCTAGGCATATCTCTCGGAACAAACTGAGGCACTGGTAGGGGAAGCAAAAGAGTCCCCCCAGCTACAACATCTAAGGTCCTATCTGTATTTGAGTTGTCTGAATCAGATCGGTTCTCCCAGGATGGAGAACTGGAGATCACTATGGGCCACTGTCAACAATATAAATATACAGGAAAGACATAACAAGGTTAAGACAGTTCTATCAAAACATCAGTCGATTTCAGGGTAACACCGTCAGAACCCTCGATTGACTCTTAGGGTTGCTCCTCTAAATGAGTTACTGACTCACACCTTAGGACACAGTTTTTATTCCTTTTTGACTCGATTCCTAACCTAAATCAGGGACTTGAACCTGTAGCTCTGATACCAACTATGACGGCCTCAACCCCGGGGTCAGGAGTTGACGTCACGAAACATAATAAACTATAAAATGTAAACTACAAGATTAATATTATATAGTATCACGACCCTAAAACCAAGATCCGATCTAGGTTCAAGTATGATTTAAGCTACTCACCATTACAAACTATTTATTTAAAAGTCAGACTCACTAAACTTATTCAGCAACTCATCAGACCGCGCATGGTCTAATACAAACTACCTCAGAGGAGCCAAGTCCAGAAGGGGCTGAGACTCGGTTCTGCCAAGGTCTGATGGGTCTTCTAGGCATATGCGATATATATAGATAACAGGTTGCAAGAATGAGCATATAATCGCTCAGCAGTACCAATATATGAATATCAAGATAAAAATGTAAAGTAACCAGTTATAGGAACAGAACTATGAATCACATCAAATCAGTAACCTGTAAATCATTTTAAACAACAATACATAATCATCAATAAAGAAACTGGATATCACTGACTAACATGCTCTTTATAAAACAGTATAGTCATGTGCTGTGTAAATACCAGAGTCCAATTTTAGCATGCTATTCACATTTGTTATTCAACTGTATAAATCACTTATTCCCTTACGGGAATCTCAAAGCCAAATAACATACGTAATGGATATGTGAAGACATCTGATCAGCCTATCAACACCAGACGGCTCCAACTGCCATCCCATACACCTGTTCCGAAACTCAGAGACTAGCTAGGTCTCTGACCTACTGGACTAACCGGTTATGTAATGTGCACAACCGAGTTAGCCTCTTACGCAACCTCAATAGGCCACTCTGGCCCCTATGTATCCAATATCTGATCCTTTTATCCAATTTTCAAATCACTTGTACCTATCTCATTTTAAAACCGTTCATTTACAGCACATGTAAAAACTAGTTCACAAATCATTTTCATTTGAGATATGTACCTTTTGATGTTACTTTTCCCCAAAACCGATTTAAAATAATTAGATATAACTACAGGGGATACATAACTTAAAATGTTTATATTCCTGTAAGAGAATAAAACAAGAGTTTATCCATATGTACTGAACTATAAAAGAATGGTCAGGGTACTTGCCTTGCAACCCTTTACAGAAACCCTAGATAGCTTTTACACTGACTTCGGTCCTTGCGAGACTCGACTGGAATCTACAGTAACAGAGTACTCTAATTAGTTATACCGACATGCTTGATATCCTCGAACCCTAAATAACCCAATCCGATAACCCGACTCGTATAATGAATATACACATAATCACTTTATCGATATTCACAATAAGGGTAAAATGTTTTATATTGTAATGTACGTTTCTCGTATTTTAAAATAATTGTTAGAAAATTTTGACAGCAACTCCTCTGTTTATAAGCCTACCCGTCAAAACATAATTGACGTCAACCCCAACAAATCATAATTTACATCACAATACAATTTGCACAATTTAATAACTATTTACGTATGAAACTAATTACACGAACCATTTTATTTATTTTATAAATTTAAGACTCAAAGCGTATCATCACCGTCCACCGTCGACTCACCAAAGTTCATCATCGACGACGGTAAAATTTTGCGGGTACCCGATTAATTTCTGAGTTTCCAACATAAAATTTCGCCGATTATCTATTAACAATTTCCCGCACGAATACATTAATTCATATCACGAAATTACTCAAGTAAAATCCTACAGAAAAATGATTAAAATTATTATAATATTCCAATTCACAATCTATAAAAAACAGAACAGGTACAAAACAAAAAGCCACACAGCCCCAACATGCGCGAACGCGCCGTCCACACACAAACACAGCCAACACACACACGTACACACTGATACGCACACAATACACACAATCGAACATACACAGATACACACACATGCATAGCTATATGCATACATATGAATCAATAACACAGAGATTGAACCATCCAAGCCAGAAATTAAGCGGCGGCTCACCGGAAAATAGGCCGAAAAACGAAAATGGCGGTGAGCGGAAACACCAGGGAAGAAGAGGAGAAAAAGAACGCGAATGTAGGAGAAAAAAAGAGAAACATAGAGGGATTTGTGAGAGAGAAACAAAGAGAGATTAGGAGAAAATGAGAGATGAGAGAGGAGAGTGAGACTGTGATGCTTTTGTGTGTGTGTTAATCTACTGCCACGAAGCAATTAACCAAGATACGTAGAAAAATTAATGAACTGATTACTTACACACGTCCCTGGCTCGAATAAACTGAATTCCGACTCGTTTCTCTTAATTAAATGTACCAAGGTGCACATAAAAATTCAGCGAAAAATCACAAATATAGTACCAAAATTCTCAAGATATTCAAAAGTTAATAAAATGAAATCACTAGCATAATTGATATGATAAACCTCATAAAATACTAATTTTACAATATGAGTTTCGTAATTTTTCGAAGCATCATGGAATTAAATACTGATTTTACAATTAAATACAATCAGAAAATCATTTTAAGATAAATAATTAATAAAATATTAATTTCCAAATTTTATAAAATCCCAAAAATAATTATTGAAATTATAAAATCATAAACACAATTTTAGAGACAATCTAAATATTTATGAAAATAAATCTGCAATAAAACCACCATTAAAAATGGAAACAAATCAATACAGCTCAATAATAAATTACACAAATAAATCTTGTACACCAATAAATCACACATAATTAATAATAAAAACAACCAGCTGTCAAAACCAATACACATATTTTATATAATTAATTATTCACCAATTACATTTTTAAATCATACAAAATATACGAGTCGTTATAAGAGTAGTCTGAGGTACCTTTAATTCAGCATGGTCAACCTTAACATCAGCTTTTGCCATGAGAGCATAATTGACTCCATTATTTGAATCTGATGAATCATCCCATTTTCTCTTCCTTGAGATCAAGGCTTGTTTCTTCTCAGCTCTGGGTTTTCTGCAGTCAGCTCCAAAGTGTCCAATTCCATCACAATTGTAACATCTCTCTTTTGACTTGTCAAGTTTTCCAGATCCTGATTCCTTCCCATCAGTATTTCTCCTATTGTTCCTCTTATCAGAGTTTGAGAAACTGAAACCTTTTCTGGAAAATTTTATCCCTTTCTTGAAGTTCTTGTAGACCATCTTCTTGAAGCTTTTAACCAGTAGGGTAGCCATTTGATCCATATCTTCATTGTTGTTATGAACACTGTCAATATATAATTCAATATCAGTATTTAAGTCATCATCAGAATTTGATGATTCAGTATCTGAGTTTACAATCATGGCTTTCCCTTTGGAGTAGCTTTTTCTCCTAGCTTTCTCCTTTGGCTTCTCTTCAACCTTGAGTATAACTTGTCTAGCTTTTAATCCTTTCCTCTTGCTTCTTTGCTCCATCTCTAGTTCATGAGTTTTCAGAACTCCATAGATCTCATCTAGAGGTATCATGTCAAGTTGATAGTTATCCCTTATTGATGTGACTTTATAGTCCCACTTTTCAGGGAGAGCAAGTAGGAACTTCAAGTTTGAGTCCTCTAAATCATATTCTTTGTCGACAAGGAATAAGTCATTCAGCAACTTCTAAAATCTGTCATAGATCTCAGTTAAGGACTCATTGTCCCTTGAGTCAAAGTGCTCATATTCTTGAGTAAGTACTATCCTCCTGTTCTTCTTGATAGCAGTTGTACCTTGACACTTTACTTCTAAAGCATCCCATATCTCTTTTGTTGTCTTACATCCAATACCTCTATTGGACATAACATTATCAAGACTGCTGTGCAGGATATGTCTGACCTTAGCATCCTTCATGATAGATGAGATATCTTCAGGAGAGTAGTCCTTCATGTCTCTGTCTATCATCTTCTCTGGTTCTCCTACAAGCGAAACAGCTACCTTCATTAGTCTGTGAGGACCATCATAGATCATGTTCAGATATTCAGGATCTGTGGCTTCCAAGCACATGGCCATCCTGACTTTCCATATTGGATATTCATGTATCTTCAGGATAGGCACCTTGATTGCTTCATACCTACTTATGTTGCTGCTTATCTGTGATCTTGCTGAGGGTGGTGGCTTCAGATTCAGATTCTGTGTTTCTTCTTCTTTGTCTGACATGGTTGATTGATTTTTTAGATCTTAAACTATTTGTACGTTAACAGCAAGCTCTGATACCAATTGTTAGTCCCTTAATCAACTGTAGAGGGGAGGGGTGAATACAGTTAATTCAATCAATTCGACAAAACTTCAACAGAATCAACAGTTTTTATATTAATTGATAAAAACTTATCACAAACATACTCTCACGAAAGGATGAATAAATATCCTTGAGAGCTGCTAGGTTATGTGAAAGATATAATAATGTCGCAATGCTTATATCATGAACCGAATATGTGCTTTTGAGAGCACAACTACCAATGTATAAGGAATCTTATTCTATTAACCACAAGGAAACCTATACAATTGCTTTTGAGATAAAGTCCTTCACCGCCTTGAGTTCCTGTTTCATTTTCCTTCTCCAAGATCAACTGATGTGATAAATACAGATTTCACCATCCGTTGACATCAACATCCGTTGATATCATTATTTGTCGATTATCAACATCCGTCGATGTCATCATCATCCATCGATGTATCCATCATCCATCGATGTAGTCATCATCCATCGATGCAGTCATCATCCGTTGATGTAGTAATCATATGTCGATGCTTCTGATAGTTTCTGTTTAATAACATCAATTGCTCTTAACATCATATCTTTCGATGGATGCTGCACTTTGTCTTTCGAAGGATGTAGAATTTTGTGCTTCATTTGTTGCTGACTATTCTTGTAATATCTGGGATATATCGTGTAATTATATTGTAAATAAATAAATATTATGCATAATCTATATTTATTCTGTGAAGTATTTGTTAAGTGGTATATGTGTTTGGATGTTTAAAAATATTATAAATTGAGTATTTTAATTTTTATATGTCCAAAATAAAATATGGATAATTGTCATATCTTCCTATTTATTTTTTATGTTGATTTATGATTTTATAGGAAATTTATGGATTTTATAAATTCTTTTTCCGAGTAATTATAAACTATTTTATATAATCGGGAACCAGCCGACTTCACTCGTTTTTACGTTTTTATAACCCGAAACTCTTCCGAGAACTCCTTCCTAACCTAATTGCAATATTCCGAGCATTTTCCATGTTTCGACTATTTCGATCCGGCTTACGGTTTGTCTTGTGCGGGTCCTGGCACAATATTTTCGATACATTATTCATTTCGGTAAATCAATAAAACTCGTATTTTCGATAAACGGGATCATTTTATTAAACTATTATAATTATCACCTCGTAATACGTGTAACCAGGCGCTGAGAGCAAGATCGCAGTACAAATTGTACTGATTTGGATAATTATCCCGAAAACCGATACTGTTTGGATCTGTTTTTATAAATAAACGTACTATTTTATATCCGGAATGATCCAACGGGATACTAATTTTCCGTAATTATAAATAGCCTTTACCGTATTTTATTTCGTACTGAAAATCATTTGCAAACAGTAATTATATAATTTTACAGAGAAAATACTTATATTCATATAACCTTTCAAGAATCAAACTGCAAATCGGAGGTGTTATTGATCTTTGTTTGGAAGACTCGAGTAACCAAATCGAAGGGTTCAAGGAGTACTATCAGAATCTGTGCTTCATATCACTGCAGAATCAAAGGTTTATTTTCTATAATTTTTATTAATTTCGAATTATTTTGATTAAAAATATGAATTTTTGTACGGATGATTGTTTGAATGATTTGATGCTTGCATGTTGTAGAGCTTGTTTTCCTGATGATTTTGATATGTCATATGACTGATTTGGAGTTCAATAACATGTTCAAAATTGAGTTTGATTTTCGAATTTTGAAATTAGGGTTTATAACCCATAAGAATTTTCTTAATTGAAATTTAGGGCTTTTTGTTCCAGGGGTTATTAGATGTTCTAGATGGGCGGGTTTTGTTCCCATTGAAATTTGCAATCGATTGGTATATAGTATGTTAACAGACGATCCCTGGTTTGAAGGGAGTTGTGTTTTGAAGTTTCTTCAAGTTCGCCGTTTCCGGCGAACTTCGGCCAATTTCCGGCCAACTCAGGGATTATCAGAATGATTTGATTACATGGTTGTGTTCCTTGTGAATTGTAGTTGTGATCTGGAGGAGATGGTGGGGTGAGGATGCCGGAATCGTTTTCTCCGGCGAACCTCGATTGTTTTCCGGCGAAACCCTGTAAAATTGCAGTTTAGTACCTGTAGTTATAAGAATGATGCAGTTTGGTCCCTGTAGTTTGTAAATTTTGCAAATAAGGGATTCCTGTTTATAAATTATTTAAAAATTATATTTGCTATTTATTTTAATTATTAAAATTCGTTTTTAATTACTGAAAATTCCAAAAATTATTATTTTTAATTCCAAAAATTATTTTTAATTCAAAAATAAATCTGAATTAATTAGTTAATTAATTTTAGTTAATAATTTAATTGATTAATTGGTCAATAAATTCGAAAAATAATTGATTAATTGATTTAATTAATTAATTAGATTTAATTATTTATAAATGATTTAAAAATTCCAAAAAATACTTTCGAGCTTTAAAATATTATTTTAAATTGTTTTCAAGGCTCGATAATTATTATAATTATTTTGAAGCCAGATTTGGCCAACTGAACCCTGTTTATTGCTTTAAAATTTACCCAACGACCCCTTTTAATTCCGAAAAATATTTTAAAAATCATATTAAATACCCGAAATCCTGTTTATGACCCAAGACTTCTTTATAAATGGAATTTCATTGATTTTTTGAAGTGTTACGTATTATATGTGACTTGTTGTTTGACTGTCGGTCTGTATGTTCAGTGTTTACTTATTTTTAGCGTAACTTTCAATCCGTTAGTCGGATTTGGGTAAAACGAAGGGTAGATAGTAGTGTATACCGAATAGAATCGTATGAGTTGAGTATTAATAGATACTTATGATATGTGAGCAGAAGAGGCAAAGCTTAGGAAAGGAAAGCAAATAGTCGAGGAGTAAGACGGTTGTGATTGAAAGTTAGTGAAGTTTAGCAAGCTAGTACCAGGCAAGTGTAACAACCCAAATCCGGGGTCAAAATTTGTTGTCACTAAACAATTTTTACATAAAATAAAATAATAAATAAATAACCCCTTAAATCCGGATCATTTACAGGTTATGGTATGAAATAAGATTCTAACCTTCTACAATTCACAACAATTATAATACAAGTGTAAATACCTTTATGCTAATTCTCTTGTCTTATTTTTCTAACATCTTTCGTCCTCTCGCAGCGGAGATCTATCTAACTCTTGCTGTCTATCACAAGCTATTCATTTTTATCTTTTCCTGCTTCTGGAAGAAATAAGAATTACAAAACAAGAGTGAGCCAAAAATGCCCAGCAAGTATATAATTGAGTTTCAAGCATTCATATCAATGGAAAATTCCCGGACAAAATCTTTAAACAATTTTAAACAATTCTATTTATTTGAGTGAGTTGAGCGAATAAACGTTGGCTGTCACCAGCATTTAATTATAAATCCAAAAGTGACAAGCGATTCCCAGATTCATCTCCTGAATCAGGGTTTTGTCCGATTTTGGAATCACAAAACTTTCGAGAGAGAATGGCGATCAACAATAAATTAGACTGGACACTAGTTCACACTTATACCCTGCTGATCAGTCAGGATACAGTGTAGAACTATACCCAACCGTATAGATCCATTCAGGTACCTAGGCATTATCGTCCAAGGGTCCGGTCAATTCCCGGCCCATAGGATCCAGCTCATCACTGATCCTCACAATAACCATCAAGCCCGTATAGTGTTTTGATGACAATATTTTTGAATTCAAAACATCCCAATTCAAGTTTCGTAAATAACCCGAAAGAATGGGTATTTGCTCAAGAGCACAATCGAATTATAGGAACAATAATGAAAAGAACATGCATAATCAGAGTATTTGCAGCGAAATGTAAAACATTTAACTATTCTGAACTTAGAATAGGAAAAAAGAAATAATTGCAGTATTTTAAAAGAAAGTTCAGGAATACTTGCCTCGATAAGTTTTAACCACTATTAATGGTTGACTTTTGGATCGTCTTGAACGTTTATCTTTATCGTCAAACCACTATCCTATTCTGGATACAATCCTATCCTTCGTGTTCTTCGATTGGAATCTTGTCGAGTCTAACAATTGACCACTAGGCTATTCTTAGTCCGACGTCACTTCTTCGGTCTTCTGACTAGGACCTATAGGGTTGAAATACCCTAGTTCAGATCATCGTTTCTCTTAACATAATACCACTATCGCTTCTACCCATACGATTTCATAACCCAACTCATATTTATATGTATTATTGAAATACACATAGCAATTATGGTTCACATCTTCGAAACTCGGTTCTCTGTTTGTTTTCGGAAAGTATGTATAATTGTTGGATTGAAAATAGTAGGGTGATTATAAAATATTTTGTTACCGCACATAACTAGATTCGTATAACATAATTATATACTTTCGTTCGACGTCTCCGATAATTATAGGTTACGTTCCTGTATTTTCGGAATTAATTTTCTGAAAATCGGGCAGCGTCTCCTTTGTTTATCGGCCTACCCGTCGAAGCAATTCGACGTCAATCCAATCAAAACGACAACATCCAATCACAATTCACAATTCCCAATCACCGGTACAATTCAATTATTAATTATTATTATCATCCGTGTTTTTATGTTTTTATTCGTATTAATTTTTTTATTTCGCAATTCATTTTATCAACTAATTTTATTTAATTATAATTTAGGACTCAGAATTAATCATCATTATCCACCGTTGGCTCGTCGAGGCTCATCACCGACGGTGGTAAAATTTATTGGTGCCCAATATTATTCGGGTTTCCAAATAAATTCCACCGATTAGTTAAAATTTCCGCGCGAATATATTTTTATTTCACGAATTCCAATCAAACATTTTCCTGCATACAATATATCCAATAATCCCAAATTAAAATCTGCACAATAATTCGGAATTAAATTAACAGTCGAACTGGGCATATTCGAACCAACAACTAACAACAACACGCACGCGCCTACGCGCCAACCGGAAAAAGAACAAGCACGGCCGGTTAGCCACCAAAAGCCGGCGACCACAACCAGACACACACACCCATCACAAACACATACACACATCACAAACACACACACACACAACACAAACACACACAGACACGATTACACACACACACACAACAAAAGATATGTATACATGTGCATACACAGGAGAAACACAGGAAGCAGAAACCGGAGAGAAAACCGGAAACAAACTGGAGAAGAAGTCACCGGAAACGGAAAGGTACAGTGGCGAAGCACCCGAACTAAGGGGGGAAAAAGAAAGAGAGAACTGAGCAATTGAAGGATTAAACAAGAAGAAAATAGAGAGATTTGTGAGGAAGATTGAGAGAGACAAACCGAGAGAGATTAGGATCGAGGGAGAGAGGTGAGGAACCGGGTCGAAAAAGTGGGGTAGAACAGGGGTGCACGCGTGTGTGTTTTTATATTTTCTTTTTCTTCTTTTGTTGTTCTCTTTTTGTTCTGTATATCGATTAATTTCGCATTTTAACGAGTGACTTGTGAGTGACAACAATCCGAAAAATGCTAAATTAATTTTAAACGTCCTCGTAATAATTAAAAATCAACAAAATAAAACTTTCTTAAATTTTAAATTATTTTTAACTTACCCACTATACACGCATTTTACGATGTAACGAACAACGGCGCCGTTGAATTTTAATCCGAAATATTTTCAAAATAATTTTAAAATTTCTGAAATATTCCAATTCCAAACTTAATAAAATAAAATTTTCATGATTTTTGAAGCATTCTGGAATTAAATACTGATTTTATAATTAAATACAATCATAAAATCATTTAGAGATAAATAATCAATAAAATATTGATTCCTAAATTTTATAAACTCCTAAAAATAATAAATAAAATTATAAAACAACAAAAATAATTTTAGGAGCAATTTTGGCATTTATGAGCATCAATATTTAATAAAAATCATTTTAAACAAATTAAATTCATACAGCTCAATATTAATTATAAAATTAATCCTCGCTTTGAACAAATTACACACAATTAATAATAAAGCAACACACAGCTGACAGAACTGTCCCATATTTTATTTATTTGATAATTCGCTAATTGCATTTACATATTGGATTCGAAAATAGGTTACTTAGCCGCTAAGTAACTATAGAGACGATACGATTTTAATACCAAATTTGGATAATTATTAAAATAGAGCCTCTTATAAAATACTTTATACAAAAATAGGGTAATAATATCTCGCCTTTTGGGAATACGGGTTTTTATCGATCTATAAAATGATTTGCGTATCGAAAATTTCACGCCGGGACTCGTACAGGTCAAACCGTACCCCGGATCGAGAAAGTCAAAACACGGAAAGTATTCAAAATTATCAGATTATGTTAGGGAGGAGATTTCAGAAGAGTTTCGGGTTGTAAAAACGCAAAAATGATTGAAGTGGAACGATTTCTGGTTCTAAAAAGTAATTTTATAATTACGTGAAATAACCATTATTAATTCTATAAATTCTTATAAAATCATATGATAATCCAAAAATTACCAGAAAAATACCAAAACACTCTCTATTTTATTCTGGATAATTAAAAATTAAAATACCCTAATTTTATCAGAAATAACTATCCAAATATTAATATCAATCATCAAATATTTCACCAAAATTCACATAAAAATCACATAATAAATATTTATTGATAAAATTAATTACATAATATTTCTCGGACGTTACATCCTTCCCCCTTAAAAGGATTCTGTCCTCAAAATCATGCTAAGGAGCAGACCATGCTATTTTTCGAGTATCTTACTTAAAATTTCTTGGAACTCATCACTTTAATCATCATTCAACGGTTCCCTACCGTCATCAAATTTATCAGGTACTCACGTAACCTGAATCACATCTCCATTTCATACATATGGAGCTAAATCACTCTTCCTGGTCATACACATATGAATGTCTTATGAACTCGTTATACCTGTGACAACAAGACCAACTCATTCACAATTATTCTATTTATCTCACTGATTCAAAGGACTAACTTAATTTACACTAACCTCCTTTTCTTTCCAATTTTAATAGTTCGTGTTCATGAAATTTCTACTGACTGTCCTACTTTACTTTTTATGTCTCCTTCTGTTCGGGTAGTCTGGCCTATGATAATTTTCTAATCATATTCGAGAATCTTTAATCGATCTCTCGAACTTTTCATTCATCTGCGTTTGATATACTGAGCTCATGGCATCTTCTGCTTCGAAATGTTCTAAATCTATTCAAAATCTTAAACTTAAAGGAAATTTTCAACAATTGCATTTAACTTCCTCTTAACAGTATATCCCGATTTCTCTTCAACCACTATCAAGTATATTCATCGAGCAAAAATCTTTTATTATCTGAAGGGAGATATATTAATTTGGAACAGAATGAATCATAACTTTATTCAAACCTGAACTCTTGGTACCAGTACTCATTTTGTTGTCATATCAAATTAGATATTAATATGAACTTTGATGCTCACAACATTCCATACTGAAGTCATCATCAATCATCTATATTAATACCACCGTTGATATCTAACAACAAAGTAAGTATCAGTATAATCCAGAAGCCGGATCAAAACCTGTTCTTCAATTTCTAACTTTTCAAATTCCTTTACTCATTCCATGGTAATCCTAATGATATTCACTCTTTCTTTTCTACTCAAGACATTTGTCCCTAACTGGACTTTTCCTGGTTAGTAGTTAACCAACCTCTCCTAGCTCATAATCAGTTATGACCAGAATTCATATCTTTGAAGCTTAGAACGCAGTTGCTACTGTTCATTTTCCGCATGCGTATCATCATACCTTTATTCTTCTTTTTCCATGACCACTTTTGTGCATAGCACGAAACACTTCTTATTTTATTATTCTTTCATTCCATACTTCGGAAGTTTCCTTTACTCATTACTTCATCCCTACTGGGTCATAAGATGCAGGGCTTTTGACACCAGCTCGACTCTGTGCAGTAACCGACGAGAAATTCTTACTTCATTCCCCGAGGTAACCTTGGTAAATCATTTGTTCGAACCTCCGGAACTTCACTTTAGTTTTAAAGAATTCCGACATGAGATTCATTATAACGTTCTTCTCTGACAGTTCGCCACGATTACTATTATTTAATCTTTCATGTTTACGCGTATTCTTTGAATGAAATTCTTATCTTCAGTTATCAGCGTTTCACTTCATTCTTCTATCAGTTATGGCACAACTGACATTCACAACTTGCTTATATCCTGGATTATTTTATAAAAAAATTTCATCATTCTTTTGATTCCACTTCTTTTCTTACTTAGTTCTTCATTCTCATTATTCATTAACTCTTCTAACATAAGGAATGTCTTTTTCTTGATAATACTAATCTGTTCATTATTAGATAGATTGCTTATGGAGTTACACTAGAACAAAGGCTTTTATTTATAATATTTAAATTCTTATTAACAAAATTATTAAAATTCATCGGTAGTTATTTTCTTCGCCTCGCTTAAGTCATCCTTGATCGCATCTTTGGCTTTCCCCAATTGACCAACATTTCTTTTTCCTGAGTTTACATGCGGACTTCCTCAGTCTCCATCTTACATTAGATGTTTGGGTTTGCGAGTTTCCCACTGTTTTACAGTAGCTTCCATTCCATCGCCATTCGAATGAGTATACCTTCTAGTCCTTCCTGGAACGTCATTACAGATGATAACAGCTCCTTGTTTTATCTTACACCTTCAGTTCTTAGTAATATTATTCTCATTCGCTTGTACCAATAATTTTCTGTTCCTCTTATTTATCGAAAATGGCGTATTCTTCTGGATAAAACCTCGCACATGTCTGCCGTAACGTCTCGCTAATCCTGTTGAACTCTCAATTTCTGCTAATGCCATCACTTTCTCCAAATTACTAATCGCTTTGATTTCAGTTCTAAAAATCACGTCAAAGTTTGACTTAATCTAATTGGAATCGATCTCCATTTAACTAATCATTAGTTGGTAAAGTTGATCAATTAACTCCTTTAACTGATCACTTAAACCAAGTGCTGACTAGCTAACTGGAATCAAAGACCAATTATATAAAGTCGGTTTGGTCATAACAACTTTCTCAAGAACCGAGATCGCAATCATTTGGAGTACTGACGAGAACGACAATATACTTCTTTATCTTTAAATATAGGGTAATTTCTGAAAATTTGGGCAGCACTTCCCCTACACCATTGACTACCAGTCGGACTCAAGCCGACAACATCAATCAACCAAACCATCTACAAGCATATCGATCCTCTTCCATCAATCAAATCATAGATTCACCATAATTCAAATTATATCCTTTTGATCAGCCTCTGATTGGCATAACATATATCTTTTGAATTGGACTGAGGTCTTAAATTAACAACGATTAATATCACCACAAATTTTTTAATTCTTTCTGAAAATTACTATATATTATTAATGAACTTAAAATTTATCTCATTATTTCTCAAAAATTTGATTTCGCGATTCTTTTAATTTATTTCCGACCATTACTAATCGGTTTATCTTTTAATAACCACGCATGGTCTTTATTATTATCGTCGTAATCTGGTGGAATCTCAATCGTCTGATCATTACTTCCTAAAAGGTTTCACAGTTGATTCCCCATTACTTCATTTCCACTTATGTTCCCGTATCGAACCTTTGTCACTGACCCAGTTACGGGTATTAAATTCACCATAACTTATTTACTCAAGGTAAAGAACTTCACAATTTCTTGAAGAACACGTTCAAAATTTGGTTGCAATTAAGATTTCTTCTATCTTGAATCTTCACAACAAATATCTTCCCGTGAAGAAGGGATGCTTCATGTATTAATTGCCTATCTGAATCATTGTTCAGAATTCCCTTGATCCTTGATTATCGTCTCGACACTCATTCGCTTTGTCTGACGCACATAGCTTTACTTCCTTATTTTATAATTTATTTATTTATTACAGTTCACTAACGATTCATTTTACATCGAAATCTTCCAATTTGAAGTGCATCGCGTTAACGTAATCTACTGTACTGATGATATCCCCGTAGCAAGAACAACTGTATGACTTGATATCTTTGCCATGTCCACATTTGTCGGTGTATCCATTCTTTCTTGCTCGCAGGTGTCCACCATTTATCAGTTTGCAATCATATCCTCCTTCGACACGTAATTTTACCCATCACACGGGACTATTCCATTTCTTTTGTAATTGTCAAAGAACAGACTTTACGCAAGAGGAGAGTTTGTGAATATGATTTTGATTGAAAAACTGGATAAGGAATAACAATGCAATAAACAGTTGGAAGAATATGTAAGTCAATAAATTGAAAAAAAAGAATGAGTGAAGATTTATAGGTGAATGAGACAACCATATTTGTATGCAAGATGGCCAGTCTTTCATACTATATGGCATACAGCGCATGATTAGGTGGCGTCCCACCTGACTCTTCTTCATTTCGATAAAGCGTCACATCACCACACTGTTTGTCTCAATCAATAATTAATAATTTGAGAAAAGAAACCATTCAGAAGTAATGCAATAAATTTTCTTTCTTTTTCACCTCATATAATTTATCAACAGAAGAAGCTCATACGTATTCAAGAATAAAAAAGAAGATATTCTATCGTCTTTGAAAAAGAATGACATTGTTGGTCACCATTGGTCACTGTCCACGCTTCACTTACGTATGCCTTCAGGAATCGTTCGAATGCGAGATTCACAGTTTATATCATTTTATAATTTCGAAATGTCGTCTGGAAATGCCTCCGTATTAGATACTTTAATAATTTGATTATAATCACGTCCTTACGAAATTTATATTCACTACTTCCGATTTCACCTATGCCGCGTAAAATAACCATTGATCATGCAACGCCTCAACTTCGTCGATAGAAATACGATTCTTCTCCAATCATCTGGAAGATTCTTCCATTTTATTCAATCATCCTATGTCCGTTCGAATCACGAATCTCGTTAAATTTTAATAATTTCATAAATTGGGTAAATAATGTTTTAACATGTTGATTCAATTATTGATACTATTAAACAAAATTTACGCTCGTCTTTCACGGAAACTTTAAACTTTCTTCCTGTTAGTAAGTCTACTTGGTCCTTCAAATTAATAATACTAAGTCTAAATCCATTCTTCTTTTAGATCATTTTCTATTTATAATAACAAGAACTTAAGTAGTAATTCAACAACCGAATTATAAAACTCATTTTATACAAAAATCTTCTGAAAGTTGATTAAGAAAATCTTTTTTTCAAAATCTCATTTTAAAGTTTTGAAAATCAAATATTTGGTCGTCATTACTATATAAGTTACTTGCTATTGTTATGATTTACCAATGAAATGTCTAATTAAAAGAATGCCCATATAAGGGTCTCTCCATTTTAGTACATCTTCTATTTTCCTTGGATTCCGTTCACATTTATTAATCGACAAAACTTCATTTACCATTGTATATTATTTTATTCGCAATTATACCGCAACGCTGACATTTAGTATTGTCCTTGACATTCTTGTCGTCGTCCTTGACGTTATGCTTACAACCACGCTTGCAATTCGACGTGTGGTCTGTAGATAGGGTTGCACCTCCTTGTTAGACTTTCCTATACCAAATAAGATAGATACCATTCCTTGCGCCGTGCCCGATACGTGATAAGAACCTTCTCGCAACGGTGGTGCCTTCAAAATGTGCAACGTTGGTTCTTCATCAGCTTCCATCAGCTGGTTGCCTTCGGCATGGAGCTCATTCTACTACCTAAATCGTACCCAAAACTCATGAAATCCTCACAAAACTCAATCGCATTTTTCTTTAAACCACATGAAAAGTAGGGTAACATACCCAGTCTCCGTCGATCTGTCGATTCCTCATTACTGTAGGATCTGGGAACTCAATATACCTATAGCGTTACGATATTCGCCTTACACTTTCTCAATAATCCTATCTTATCAACTCCATATCGGATCAGCTAACCCTAATTCACACTCAACTCAACTTAACATTAGTATGCCTAGGGTCTTTCCCATCTTGTACGACCTACCACTCCTATCTTTACTCTCACCTATTCTTATTTTAATGACCAATAACCTGTAGCTCTGATGCCAACTTGTAACAACCCAAATCCGGGGTCAAGATTTGGTGTCACTAAACAATTTTTACATAAAATAAAATAATTAATAAATAACCCCTTAAATCCGGATCGTTTACAGGTTATGGTATGAAACAAGATTCTAACCTTCTACAATTCACAACAACTACAATACAAGTGTAAATACCTTTATGCTAATGCTCTTGTCTCATTTTTCTAACATCTTTCGTCCTCTCCCAGCGGAGATATCTCCAACTCTTGCTGTCTATCACAAGCTATTCACTTTTATCTTTTCCTGCTTCTAGAAGAAATAAGAATTACAAAACAAGAGTGAGCCAAAAATGCCCAGCAAGTATATAATTGAGTTTCAAGCATTCATATCAATGGAAAATTCCCGGACAAAATCTTTGAACAATTTTTAACAATTATATTTATTTGAGTGAGTTGAGCGAATAAACGTTGGCTGTCACCAGACTTTAATTATAAATCCAAAAGTGACAAGCGATTCCCAGATTCATCTCCTAAATCAGGGTTTTGTCCGGTTTTGGAATCCCAAAACTTTCGAAAGAGAATACTGTTAATGGCGATCAACAATAAATTAGACTAGACACTAGTTCACACTTATACCCTGCTGATCAGTTAAGATACAGTGTAGATCTATACCGAACCGTATAGATCCATTCAGGTACCTAGGTATTATCGCCCAAGGGTCCGGTCCATTCCCGGCCCATAGGATCCAGCTCATCACTGATCCTCACAATAACCATCCAGCCCGTAGAGTGTTTTGATGTCAATCATTTTGAATTCAAAACATCCCAATTCAGGGTTCGTAAATAACCCGAAAGAATGGGTATTTGCTCTAAAGAGCAATCGAATGATGAAAAGAACATGCATAATCAGAGTAATTGCAGCGAAATGTAAAACATTTAACTATTCTGAACTTAGAATAGGAACGAAGAAATAATTGCAGTATTTTAAAAGAAAGTTCAAGAATACTTGCCTCGATAAGTTTTAACCACTATTACTGGTTGACTTTTGGATCGTCTTGAACGTTTATCTTTATCGTCAAACCACTATCCTATTCTGGATACAATCCTTTCCTTCGTGTTCTTCGATTGGAATCTTGTTGAGTCTAACAATTGACCACTAGGCTATTCTTAGTCTGACGTCACTTCTTGGGTCTTCCGACTAGGACCTACAAGGTTGAAATACCCTAGTTCAGATCATCGTTTCTCTTAACATAATACCACTATCGCTTCTACCCATACGATTTCATAACCCAACTCATATTTATATGTATTATTGAAATACACATAGCAATTATGGTTCACATCTTCGAAACTCGGTTCAATGTTTGTTTTCGGAAAGTATGTATAATTGTTAGTTTGAATATAGTAGGATGATTATAAAATATTTTGTTACCGCACATAACTAGATTCGTATAACATAATTATATACTTTCGTTCGACGTCTCCGATAATTATAGGTTACGTTCCCGTATTTTCGGAATTAATTTCCCGAAAATCGGGCATCGTCTCCTTTGTTTATCGGCATACCCGTCGAAGCAATTCGACGTCAATCCAATCAAAACGACAACATCCAATCACAATTCACAATTCCCAATCACCGGTACAATTCAATTATTAATTATTATTATCATCCGTGTTTTTATGTTTTTATTCGTATTATATTTTTTATTTCGCAATTTATTTTATCAACTAATTTTATTTAATTATAATTTAGGACTCAGAATTAATCATCATTGTCCACTGTCGGCTCGCCGAGGCTCATCGCCGACGGCGGGAAAATTTATTGGTGCCCGATATTATTCAGGTTTCCAAATAAATTCCACCGATTAATTAAATTTTCCGCGCGAATATATTTTTATTTCACGAATTCCAATCAAACATTTTCTTGCATACAATATGTAATATCCAGGATATATCGTGTAATTATTTTGCTATTAAATAATTATTATATGTGTTCAGTATCTATTCTATGAAGTAATTGTTAAGTGTTATCTGTATTTGGATATTCAAAAATAATATTAATTGAGTATTTTAATTTTTATATGTCCAAAATAAAATATAGATAATTGTCATATCTTCCTAATTATTTTTATGTTGATTTATGAATTTATAAGAATCATATGAAATTTATAAAATCTTTTTCCGGGTATTTAAAATCTATTTTATTAAAACGGGAACCAACCGACGTCATCCGTTGTTACATTTTTGGAATCCGAAACTCTTCCGAGAACTCCTTCCTAACCCAATTGTAATATTCCGAGCATATTCCATGTTTCGACTTTTTCGATCTGGCGTACGGTTTGTTCTGCGCGGGTCCCGGCGCAACATTTTCGATACAATATTCGTTTCGGTAAATCAATAAAACCCGTATTTTCGATAAACGGGAGCTTTTGATTAAACTATCACAATTATCACCTCGTAATACGTGTAACCAGGTGCTGAGACCAAGACCGCAGTACAAATTGTACTGATTTGGATAATTATCCCGAAAACCGATACCGATTGGATCAGCTTTTATAAATAAACGTACCGTTTTATATCCGGAATGATCCAACGGGATACTAATTTTCCGTAATTATAAATAGCCTTTTCCCGTATTTTATTTCATATCAAAATCATTTGCAGACAGATAATTATATAATTTTCAGAGAAAAACCCTAATTTCATAAACTGTTCTAAGAATCAAACAGCAAAACGAAGGCGTTACCGATCTCTCTTTTCAAAGCTCGAGTACTCAATCCAAAGGATTTGAAGTGTTCTATCAGATTCTGAGCTTTGTTTTACTGCAGAAATCAAGGTTTATTTTCTATATTTTTATTTATTTTCGAATTAATTTTATTAAAAATATGAATTTTTGTTCGGATGATTGTTTGTATGATTTGATGATTCCATGTTGTAGAGCTTGTTTTCCTGATGATTTTGATATATTATACGTCTGATTTGGAGTTCAAGAACATGTTCAAATTTGAGTTTAATTTTAGAATTTTAAAATTAGGGTTTATAACCCGTATGAATGTTCTTAATTGAAATTTGGGGGTTTCTTATTCTGGAATAGATAGATATTGTGGTATAGTGGATTGTGTTCTCTGTGAAATTTGCAATCCAGTCGTATAAGTTTCATGAATCAACGAGGTCTGTAGAGAAGGGAGTTGTGTTTTGAATATTTTCGAAGTTCGCCGGAAACTGGCAAACTTCACGGCCAAATTCCGGCCAACTCAGGGATTGTTAGGATGAATTGATTGCATGGTTGTGTTCCTGGTGTTGTGTAGATGTGATCTGGAGGTGGTGGTGGCCTGAGTATCCCTGGATCGTGTTCTCCGGCGAGACAGGGTGTTTCCAGCGACCCCCCCTGGAAAATTACAGTTTGGTACCTGAACTTTTGGGGACGATGCAGTTTGGTCCCTAAAGTTTCCAGAGTTTGCAAATTTAGGTTTCCTGTTTTAAAAATGTTTAAAAATCATATTTCCTATTTATTTTTATTATAAAAATTCGTTTTTAATTTCTGAAAATTCTAAAAATTATTATTTTAATTCCGAAAATTATTTTTAATTCGAAAATAAATCTGAATTAATTAGTTAATTAATTTCAGTTAATTTTAATTGATTAATTGGTCAATTAATTCGAAAATTAATTGATTAATTGATTTAATTAATTGATTAATTGATTTAATTAATTATTAATTGATTTTAATTAATTATTAATTGATTTTAATTAATTATTTAATTAGATTTAATTATTTAAAAATGATTTAAAAATTCCGAAAAATAGTTTCGAGCTTTAAAATATTATTCTAAATTATTTCCAAGGCTCGATAATTATTATAAAATTTTTTCGAAGCTAGAATTGGCCAACCGAACCCTGTTTATTGCCCCGAAATTGATCCAACGACCCGTTTTAATTCTAAAAAATGTTTTAAAAATCATTTTAAATACCAGAAAGCCTATTTATGACCTGCAACTTCTTTATAAATGATATATCATTGATTATGTGATGTATTATGTGTTATATTTGACTTGTTGGTTGACTGTCGGTCTGTATATTCGATGTTTACTTGTTCATTACATAACTTTCAATCCGTTAATCGGATTTGGATGAAACGAAGGGTAGATAGAAGTATGCGTTGAATAGAATCATATGAGTTGAATATTGATAGATGTTTTTAATATGTGAGCAGAAGAGGCAAGACGTAGGAAAGGGTAACAGGTAGTTGAGGAGTGAGACGGTTGAGATTGGAAGCGAGTACAGTGTAGTATGCTAACACCAGGAAAACGTTCTGAACTTTCTCGGGATATTGTAGTACTTAGTAGTCCTGTTGATATTGCAAGTGCTTTGAAGCACTGAAACCCAAACCCTGATTCCAGTTATTGCTCTTGAGCCGTAAACCCTATTCTTTCTTAGCCATTGATTATTGCATACCCAAATACGAACCTCAAGTATATGATACTACTCCACAAATACATACAAACTAAATACCGAACACTGAATCGAATTACCCACACACTCCAACCATTGTATCCTATGCTTTGAAAGGCAAAATCCTTGAAACCTTGAAATACTGATTCCTTTGTTATCCAATTCTTTCATTACCCAACAACTAAGCTTTGAAAATGCCATATTGATCCTCATGAACTCTGAAACCATTTCATTATGAAACATCCAATGTTGTTAATGATTCTATTTATTGTTTATTATTGCTTATTCTGTTATTATGCTAGAATTGGATTGTTTTTATAAAATTGTGGACCAGATTCGTGGTCAGACCATATAATGGTCAAGTTAGGCTAATGTGTGCCTTGGATCCAGTAGTTAGAGCAATGCTGTGTGCTTTGCTCGGGGTTAGTGCGTGACTGATCAGCAGCCTAACCTTGGTTTTTAAAATAAAAGTGTAATATCTAATTCTAAATCATAATCCATTGTTCACTTGATATCATAACCATATTTACCTGATGATCATTATTCTCAGTTTTGTCATGGTGACTTGCTGAGCTAGTTAGCTCATTTGTGCGATGTTGTTTATATTCTTTCCAGTTAAAAAGGAACAAGTTGGTAGCGAGGATCCCCAGTCTAGTGCGAGAGCTAGGGGTTCAGGTTGATCGAGTTAAGCTAGCAGGCTTCTTTTGGAATAATTTAAGTTTGTAAAAATTTGTAATAATGCTTAATACTCAGTTTGAGTTTGAATGGTTGGGATTTGAACGGTTTGTAATATAAGTAGATGTGTTTGGCTTGTGTGCATACTTTAACCTGTTGCGATCTTTGGTAGTTGGTAAGTAGGGTCAATGCATATTATTATTATCTTTATTATTGTTATAAGCAGGTTATAATTAAGGTGTGTGAGTGGACCCCAAACTTCTGACCCGGGTTTGGAGGGTGCCACAGGTTTGGTATCAGAGCTATAGGTTATAAGTCACTGACACAAGCCTAGGTTGACGGGAATGGGTAGAGGGTTAGGATTAGAAGTAATGAATAGAATGATAGAACGTCGAGAGGTTGAGTATTATGGTATAACCGGTATTAGTATAATTCACATCGTGGTTCGAGATTCTTATATTGCGATATGATTTCAGATAGCAGCGATGGCCGACTCTTTTATTCCCGTATCAGCTGATCACTCAGAGCCTTCAGTTGGAGCGCCATCATCGGATCCACATCCTGTTATTCCACTAGCATTGGCTATTCTACCTCCACCTGTGTTGCAGCCCGTACCACTGCAGGCTATTCCACCCCCAGGCATGAGGCCACCTGTCAGAGGACCCCACCTGCTGATTCAGGCTTTACTGGTCATTCAGTCACAGGAGTACCTTTCCAGTTCTCTTCCTACCCTGTCCCATATCATCAGTTTGAGGCTTGCCTTATGGAGCAGCGATTCCTTCAGGGTCAGATTTAGGAGTTACTACATATTATGCGTACCGGAGAGGTTGGGAGTGGTGAGAGGCGACTTAGAGAGAGGCTACAGGTGTTTTGTAGGCCAGCTGCGGTGAGGATTACTGAGGCTACACATGAGGACATCACCCCTGATTTCTTAGTTGAGTGGGCTAAGTGGGTTCTAGAAGAGCTTGAGGAGATTGGAGGTCCAAACCTGCCATGAATCAGAGATTCAGAGATGGAGATGTTGAGTAGTGTTGTTATGGTTGTATAGTATGTACAGTAGTGTGTAGTATGTATCAGTAGACTTTTGAGTTGTATTTATAGACTAGCTATGCTGACTAGTGAGTAGATTGTTGTACCCTTTTGCTTTTACTTTCGAAGCGTCTTTACGCTTGTACTACCCAAAACTTTTGATCTATATATATCAGTACCTTTTCCTTTCCATTACTGTCATTAACTTTATTGCACCTGTTTTACTCTACCTTATTTATTGCACCAGTTATACCCTGTGATACCATGTACCCTGCTTTCCATAACTGTTTATATTCTGTAAAGAAGCATGCAATTTACTTAGTTACAACTGCTTTCAAAAAGAGATATTTCTGTTTTACAGAACTTTTCTTTTAAGCAAAAGATTTGATTCAAAAGCTAAATAAGTTGTTTGATTCTTTATAAAAAAATGCCTCCTAAAAGAAATACCCGCACCAACACCCAGAATGAAGAAACCAACAACAACAACAATAACAACCAAGATGATACAAACCCGAATGTGAACCCAGGACCCATAGACCCGGCAATAGCCCAAATTCTTCAAATCTTGCCCCAACAAACAGTTCACCTGGCACAACAACAACAAAGACAGACCAATCTCTAGGTAACCTTCAAAACTTTTCAGGCGATAAACCCACCAGAATTCAAGGGTTCCCTAGAGCCGATTGAAGCAAATGTTTGGTTAAAGGAAATAGAGAAGGCATTTGCCTTAGTAAAAGTAAAGGAAGAACAGAAGGTTGAGTTCGCAAGTTACTATCTGAAGAACGAGGCCACCTATTGGTGGGAGATGTGAAGACATTGGAAGGTACAGATGCTATTACTTGGGAGAGGTTTAAGGAATTGTTTCTAGAAAAGTATTTTCCTCAGTTTGTTCAAGATCAGATGGAGCTGAAGTTTTTAGAATTGAAGCAAGGGAATATGTCGGTGGCAGATTATGAAAGTAAGTTTGAAGAATTGTCAAGGTATGTGCCGTCGTATGTGGATACTGACAGGAAGAAAGCTAAGAGATTCCAGCAAGGCTTGAAGCCATGGATCAGAGGGAAGGTAGCTATTTTTGAATTGGAGACCTATGCAGGAGTGGTACAGAAAGCCATGATCGCGGAGACAGAAAGTGAGATGTCACAGAAGGAGAAGGAAAGTAAGAAAAGGAGATTTGAAGGGAATGAATGTCAGTCACAACCAGGGAAGTTTCCAAATGTTAAGAAAGGCAAGTTTCAGCCAGGGAGAAATTTAAATTTCAAGAGACAAAATGCAAGCGACGGAGGCCAGGGCAACCGTCCAGTTAATTCGAATCAGCCGAATCAGTTGAGATTAACTTTTCCAGGTTGTCAAGTATGTGGGAAGAAGCATGGGGGAGTTTGTAATAAGTTGAATGTAGTTTGTTTCAAGTGCAACCAGAAAGGGCACTATTCAAGGGAGTGCCGAAATCAGCCAACAAGAGAACTAGCAAACAAGGATCAGCCTATCCGGAATCCAGCAGTGAAGGTTCCAACCATTGGATTTACGTGCTTTAAATGTGGGAAACCAGGACATATAGCCAGGGATTGCAAGACACCAGCCCCAGTCAGTAATGCATTGAGGATTATGGGATCTACCCCAGCAGTGAATGAGACTTCAAGGGCTAGAGTTTTTGACATGTCTGTGAAGGATGCTATCCAGGATACGGATGTCGTGGCAGGTACGCTTAATATGAATTCTTTATATGCTAAAGTGTTAATAGATTCGGGAGCCACTCGATCATTTGTTTCACAAGATTTTGTTAGTAAGTTAAATTGTCAAGCTGAGTATTTAAATGAAATAATGACGGTGGAATTAGCAAATCAAGAACGTATATCTGTTAATCAAGTTTGTGGGAATTGTGAAATTGAGATCTCTGGTAGTAAGTTTTGTGTAGATTTGATACCATTTAAGTTAGGAGAATTTGATGTTATATTAGGGATGGATTGGTTATCTAAGCATGATGCCCAGATAGATTGTCAAAATAAGAAGGTAATGGTGAAAACGCTAGACGAAAGGATAGTAACGTTCAAGGGCCAGAAGCAAGTAAAGAAGTTTTTAACAATGATTCAAGCCAAGAAGTTATTACGGCAAGGATGCGAGCATTTCGTAGCATATGTGATTGACAAAAGTCAGGAGCCAGCAAAACTTGAAGATATTCCAGTAGTGAATGAATTTCCAGACGTGTTTCCCGACGAATTGCCAGGACTTCCTCCAGATAGAGAAATTGAATTTGCAATCGACTTAGCACCTGGAACAGAACCAGTATCCAAGGCCCCGTATAGAATGGCGCCCGTTGAGATGAAAGAGTTAGCGAAGCAATTGCAAGAGATATTGGAGAAAGGAGTAATCAGACCCAGTATGTCCCCGTGGGGTGTACCGGTATTATTTGTCAAGAAGAAAGATGGAAGCATGAGACTGTGTATCGACTATAGGGAGCTCAACAAGCTTACAATCAAGAACAAGTATCCGTTACCTAAAATTGACGGTTTGTTTGACCAATTGAAGGGAGCCAAGTACTTCTCCAAAATTGATTTAAGATCGGGATATCATCAACTAAAGATCAAGCCAGAAGATATACCAAAGAAAGCTTTCAGAACGAGGTATGGACATTATGAATTTTTAGTAATGTCTTTTGAATTGACCAATGCCCCGGCAACGTTTATGGACCTGATGAACAGAATTTTCAAGGAGTATTTGGATAAGTTCGTTATTGTGTTTATAGATGATATTTTAATTTATTCGAAGACAGAAGAGGATCATGCGGAACATTTGAGGACAGCTTTAGAGATTTTAAGGAAAATGAAGTTATATGCTAAATTCTCGAAGTGTGAATTTTGGCTACAAGAAGTTCAGTTTTTAGGACACATAGTCAGTAACGAAGGGATCAAAGTGGATCCGGCAAAGATCGAAGCAATTACGAATTGGGAGAGACCGAGAACACCCACCGAGGTAAGAAGTTTCTTGGGATTAGCGGGATATTATCGTCGATTCGTCCAGAATTTTTCAAGGATTGCGACACCATTGACAAAGCTTACCCGAAAGAACGAAAAGTTTATATGGAACGATAAGTGCGAGGGAAGTTTTCAGGAGTTGAAGCGAAGATTAATCACAACACCTGTTTTGTCACTTCCAGACGATCAAGGGAATTTTGTAATTTATAGTGATGCTTCTCACAAAGGATTAGGATGTGTTCTAATGCAGCACGACAAGGTGATTGCGTCAAGGCAATTGAAACCACACGAACAGAAGTATCCTACTCATGATTTGGAGCTAGCAGCCATAGTGTTTGCTTTAAAGATTTGGAGACATTACCTTTACGGAGAAAAGTGTGAGATTTATACATATCACAAAAGTTTGAAGTATATATTCACCCAAAAGGAACTTAATATGAGGCAAAGGAGATGGTTAGAATTGATCAAAGATTATGATTGCTCGATTAATTATCATCCCGATAAAGCGAACGTTGTAGCAGACGCGTTAAGTCGAAAGGAAAGGTCGAATGTGCTATCAGTACCTGAAGAGATATATAAGGAATTTCAGAAATTGGAATTGGAGATTAGAGTTTGCAAGCCTGAGGAAGCTAAAGTGTACAATATGACTTTCCAGCCAGAATTGTTGGAGAAAATAAAGAAATGTCAGGAAGATATAATGGATCAAGACATAAATCATATGGTAGGTGAAGAATTATGCACACAAAAGGATGATCAAGGTATTTTGAGGTTTTCTTCTAGAATTTGGATCCCACCACTAACGGAGTTGAAGAATGAAATTTTGCAGGAAGCGCATAGTTCAAGATATTCCATCCATCCGGGGAGTACCAAAATGTACAGGGATTTAAAGGAAAATTATTGGTGGCCAGATATGAAGAGGGAAATTGCGGAATGGGTTAGCAAATATTATACCTGTCAGAGAGTTAAATCAGAGCATTAGAGACCAAGCAGATTGCTACAGCCATTGGAGATTCTAGAGTGGAAGTGGGAACATATCGCCATGGATTTTATAGTTGGATTACCAAGGACAAGGGCTAATCATGATGCCATTTGGGTTATAGTGGATAGACTTACCAAGGCAGCACATTTTCTGCCTATAAATGAAAGATTTTCGCTCGACAAGTTGGTCCATATGTACCTAAAGGAAATTGTAGTCCGTCATGGAGTTCCTGTGTCTATCGTATCTGATCGAGATCCAAGACTTAATTCAAGATTTTGGAGGAGTTTTCAAGAATGTTTAGGAACAAGACTGAATATGAGTACGGCCTATCACCCCCAGACAGACGACCAAAGTGAAAGAACGATCCAGACAATCGAGGATATGTTACGTGTTTGTGCTATTGATTTCAAAGGAAGTTGGGATGAGCATTTACCTCTGGTAGAGTTTGCTTATAACAACAGTTATCACGCCAGTATTGGGATGCCACCCTATGAAGCCCTTTATAGACGTAAATGTAGATCTCCAGTGTACTGGGATGAAGTAGGAGAACGCAAGATACTTGGACCTAAACTGGTACAGCAGACAAAGGAAATTGTTGAAATTATCGAGAAGAGATTGATAGCCGCACAAGATCGTCAGAGGAAATATGCAGACCAGTCAAGGAAAGACATGGAATTTGAAGAAGGAAGCTTGGTATTACTGAAAGTATCACCATGGAAAGGACTAACGAGGTTTGGAAAGAAAGGGAAGCTAAGCCCAAGATATGTCGGACCTTTTGAGATCCTAAAGCGCGTTGGAAAAGTAGCTTACGAATTGGCGTTACCACCACACATGGAGCACATTCACAATGTTTTTCACGTATCGATGCTTAAGAAATATAATCCAGACTCCAGGCATGTAATAGAATATGAGCCAATAGAGCTTCAGGCAGATTTGTCATATGCAGAGAGTCCGATAGAAATTCTAGAGGAAAGAGAGAAAGTATTGAGGAATAAAGTAGTGAAGTTAGTAAGAGTATTGTGGAGAAACCCAAAGGTTGAAGAGTCAACCTGGGAGTTAGAAAGTAATATGAGAGAAAAGTACCCTCACTTGTTTTCTTAGGAGATTCTGAGGACAGAATCCTTTTAAGGGGGGAAGGATGTAATATCCGGGATATATCGTGTAATTATTTTGCTATTAAATAATTATTATATGTGTTCAGTATCTATTCTATGAAGTAATTGTTAAGTGTTATCTGTATTTGGATATTCAAAAATAATATTAATTGAGTATTTTAATTTTTAAATGTCCAAAATAAAATATAGATAATTGTCATATCTTCCTAATTATTTTTATGTTAATTTATGAATTTATAAGAATCATATGAAATTTATAAAATCTTTTTCCAGGTATTTAAAATCTATTTTATTAAAACGGGAACCAACCGACGTCATCCGTTGTTACGTTTTTGGAACCCGAAACTCTTCCGAGAACTCCTTCCTAACCTAATTGTAATATTCCGAGCATATTCCATGTTTCGACTTTTTTGATCCGGCGTACCGTTTGTTCTGCGCGGGTCCCGGCGCAACATTTTCGATACAATATTCGTTTCGGTAAATCAATAAAACCCGTATTTTCGATAAACAGGAGCTTTTTATTAAACTATCACAATTATCACCTCGTAATACGTGTAACCAGGCGCTGAGACCAAGACCGCAGTACAAATTGTACTGATTTGGATAATTATCCCGAAAACCGATACCGATTGGATCAGTTTTTATAAATAAACATACCGTTTTATATCCGGAATGATCCAACGGGATACTAATTTTCCGTAATTATAAATAGCCTTTTCCCGTATTTTATTTCGTATCAAAATTATTTGCAGACAGATAATTATATAATTTTCAGAGAAAACCCCTAATTTCATAAACTGTTCTAAGAATTAAACAGCAAAACGAAGGCGTTACCGATCTCTGTTTTCAAAACTCGAGTACTCAATCCAAAGGATTTGAAGTGTTCTATCAGATTCTGAGTTTCGTTTTACTGCAGAAATCAAGGTTTATTTTTAATATTTTTATTTATTTTCGAATTAATTTCATTAAAAATATGAATTTTTGTTCGGATGATTGTTTGTATGATTTGATGATTGCATGTTGTAGAGCTTGTTTTCCTGATGATTTTGATATATTATACGTCTTATTTGGAGTTCAATAACATGTTCAAATTTGAGTTTAATTTTCGAATTTTAAAATTAGGGGTTATAACCCGTATGAATGTTCTTAATTGAAATTTGGGGGTTTCTTATTCTGGAATAGATAGATGTTGTGGTATAGTGGATTGTGTTCTCTGTGAAATTTGCAATCCAGTCGTATAAGTTTCATGAATCAACGAGGTCTGTAGAGAAGGGAGTTGTGTTTTGAATATTTTCGAAGTTTGCCGGAAACTGGCAAACTTCACGGCCAAATTCCGGCCACCTCAGGGATTGTTAGGATGAATTGATTGCATGGTTATGTTCCTGGTGTTGTGTAGATGTGATCTGGAGGTGGTGGTGGCCTGAGCATCCCTGGATCGTGTTCTCCGGCGAGACAGGGTGTTTTCCGGCGACCCCCCGGAAAATTACAGTTTGGTACCTGAACTTTTGGGGACGATGCAGTTTGGTCCCTGAAGTTTCCAGAGTTTGCAAATTTAGGATTCCTGTTTTAAAAATGTTTAAAAATCATATTTCCTATTTATTTTTATTATAAAAATTCGTTTTTAATTTCTGAAAATTCTAAAACTTATTATTTTAATTCCGAAAATTACTTTTAATTAGAAAATAAATCTGAATTAATTAGTTAATTAATTTCAGTTAATTTTAATTGATTCATTGGTCAATTGATTCGAAAATTAATTGATTAATTGATTTAATTAATTATTAATTGATTTTAATTAATTATTTAATTAGATTTAATTATTTAAAAATGATTTAAAAATTCTGAAAAAATAGTTTCGAGCTTTAAAATATTATTCTAAATTATTTCCAAGGCTCGATTAAATTATTATAAAATTGTTTCGAAGCCAGAATTGGCCAACCGAACCTTGTTTATTGCCCCGAAATTGATCCAACGACCCGTTTTAATTCTGAAAAATGTTTTAATAATCATTTTAAATACCAGAAAGCCTATTTATGACCCGAAACTTCTTTATAAATGATATATCATTGATTATGTGACGTATTATGTGACGTATTATGTGTTGAATAAAATTATATGAGTTGAATATTGATAGATGTTTTTAATATGTGAGCAGAAGAGGCAAGACGTAGGAAAGGGAAACAGGTATTTGAGGAGTGAGACGGTTGAGATTGGAAGCGAGTACAGTGTAGTAAGCTAACACTAGGCAAGTGTTCTGAACTTTCTCTAGATATTGTAGTACTTAGTAGTCCTGTTGATATTGCAAGTGCTTTGAAGCACTGAAACCCAAACCCTGATTCCAGTTATTGCTCTTGAGCCGTAAACCCTATTCTTTCTAAGCCATTGATTATTGCATACCCAAATACGAACCTCAAGTATATGATACAATCCATAAATACATACAAACTAAATACCGAACACTGAATCGAATTACCCACACACTCCAACCATTGTATCCTATGCTTTGAAAGGTAAAATCCTTGAAACCTTGAAATACTGATTCCTTTGTTATCCAATTCTTTCATTACCCAACAGCTAAGCTTTGAAAATGCCATATTGATCCTCATGAATTCTGAAACCATTTCATTATGAAACATCCAATGTTGTTAATGATTCTGTTTATTGTTTATTATTGCTTATTCTGTTATTATGCTAGAATTGGATTGTTTTTATAAAATTGTGGACCAGATTCGTGGTCAGACCATATAATGGTCAAGTTAGGCCAATGTGTGCCTTGGATCCGGATGCTGTGTGCTTTGCTCGGGGTTAGTGCGTGACTGATCAGCAGCCTAACCTTGGTTTTTAAAATAAAAGTATAATATCCAATTCTAAATCATAATCCATTGTTCACTTGATATTATAACCATATTTACCTGATGATCATTATTCTCAGTTTTGTCATGGTGACTTGCTGAGCTAGTTAACTCATTTGTGCGATGTTGTTTATATTCTTTCCAGTTAAAAAGGAACAAGTTGGTAGCGAGGATCCCCAGTCCAGCGCGAGAGCTAGGGGTTCAGGTTGATCGAGTTAAGCTAGCAGGCTTCTTTTGGAATAATTTAAGTTTGTAAAAATTTGTAATAATGCTTAATACTCAGTTTGAGTTTGAATGGTTGGGATTTGAACGGTTTGTAATATAAGTAGATGTGTTTGGCTTGTGTGCATACTTTAACCTGTTGCGATCCTTGGTAGTTGGTAAGTAGGGTCACTGCATATTATTATTATTATATTTATTATTGTTATAAGCAGGTTATAATTAAGGTGTGTGAGTGGACCCCAAACTTCTGACCCGGGTTTGGAGGGCGCCCCACAATATATCCAATAATCCCAAATTAAAATCTGCACAATAATTCAGAATTAAATTAACAGTCGAACAGGGCATATTCGAACCAACAACTAACAACAACACGCACGCGCCTACGCGCCAATCGGAAAAAGAACAAGCACGGCCGGACAGCCACCAAAAGCCGGCAACCTCAACCAGACACACACACCCAGCACAAACACACACACACACACAGCACAAACACACACACACACACACAACACAAACACACACATACACAATTACACACACACAATTACACACACACACAACAAAGCATATGTATACATGTGCATAAACAGGAGAACACAGGAAGCAGAAACCGGAGAGAAAACCGGAAACAAATCGGAGAAGAAGTCGCCGGAAACGGAAAGGTACAGCGGCGAAGCACCCGAAGCAAGGGGGAAAAAAGAAAGAGAGAACTGAGCAATTGAAGGATTAAACAAGAAGAAAATAAAGAGATTTGTGAGGAAGATTGAGAGAGACAAACCGAGAGAGATTAGAATCGAGGGAGAGAGGTCAGGAACCGGGTCGAAAAAGGGAGGGGAGGGTAGAACAGGGGTGCACGCGTGTGTGTTTTTATATTTCCTTTTTCTTCTTTTGTTGTTCTCTTTTTGTTCTGTATATCGATTAATTTCGCATTTTAACGAGTGACTTGCGAGTGACAACAATCCGAAAAATGCTAAATTAATTTTAAACATCCTCGTAATAATTAAAAATCAACAAAATAAAACTTTCGTAATTTATAAATTATTTTTAACTTGCCCACTATACCCGCATTTCACGATGTAAAGAACAACGGTGCAGTTGAATTTTAATCCAAAATATTTTCAAAATAATTTTAAAATTTCTGAAATATTTCAAACTTAATAAAATAAAATTTTCATGATTTTTGAAGTATTCTGGAATTAAATACTGATTTTACAATTAAATGAAATCATAAAATCATTTAGAGATAAATAATCAATAAAATATTGATTCCTAAATTTTATAAACTTCTAAAAATAATAAATAAAATTATAAAACTACAAAAATAATTGTAGGAGCAATTTTAGCATTTATGAGCATCAATATTTAATAAAAATCATTTTAAACAAATTAAATTCATACATCTCAATAATTAATTATAAAATTAATCATCGCTTTGAACAAATTACACACAATTAATAATAAAGCAACACACAGCTGACAGAACTATCCCATATTTTATTTATTTGATAATTCGATAATTGCATTTACATATTGGATCCGAAAATAGGTTACTTAGCCGCTAAGTAACTATGGAGACGATACGATTTTAATACCAGATTTGGATAATTATTAAAACAGAGCCTCTTATAAAATACTTTATACAAAAATAAGGTAATAATATCTCGCCTTTTGGGAATACGGGTTTTTATCGATCTATAAAATGATTTATGTATCGAAAATTTCACGCCGGGACTCGTACAGGTCAAACCGTACCCCAGATCGAGAAAGTCAAAACACGGAAATTGTTCAAAATTATAAGATTAGGTTAGGAAGGAGATTTCAGAAGAGTTTCGGGTTGTAAAAACGCAAAAACGATTGAAGTGGAACGATTTCTGGTTTCAAAAGTAATTTTATAATTACGTGAAATAACCATTATTAATTCTATAAATCCTTATAAAATCATATGATAATCCAAAAATTACTAGAAAAATACCAAAATACTCTATATTTTATTCTGGATAATTAAAAATTAAAATACCCTAATTTTATCAGAAATAACTATCCAAATATTAATATCAATCATCAAATATTTCACCAAAATTCATAAAAAAATCACATAATAAATATTTATTGATAAAAGTAATTACATAATATTTCTCGGACGTTACAACAAGTGTTCTGAACTTTCTCAAGATATATTGTAGATTATTGACAGTCCTGTTTTATATTGCAAGTGCTTTGAAGCACTGAACCCTAAACCTTGATTCCAGTTATTGATCTTTGAACCGTAAACCTTATTCTTTATGAACCATTGATTGTTGATTACCCGAATACGAACCACAACTATATGATACTACTCCACAAATACATACAAACTAAATACTAACCACTGAATCAGATTGCTTACATATTCAAACCATTGTACCTTATGCTTTGAAAGACCAAATCCTTATAACCTTGACACTTTGATTCTTCTGTTATCCAATTCTTTCACTACCTGATAGCCATTCTTTGAAATTTCCATATTGTTTCTTTGTGAAGATTGAAACCATCTCGTTATTGGACATCCAATGTTGCTTGTGATTTTGTTTATTGATTTGCATTGTTTATTCTGTTATTATGATAGAATTGGATTGTTTTATAAAATTGTGGACTAGATTCGTGGTCTGACCAGATTGGTGGTCAAGTTAGGCCAATGTGTGCCTTGGATCAAGTAATTAGAGCAGAGTTGTGTACCTTGCTCAGGGTTAGTGTGTGACTGATCAGCAGCCTAACCTTGGGTTTTAAAATAAAAATATAATATCCAATTCTAAATCATTAATCATTGTTCACTTGATACCTTAACCTTTTTCACTTGATGATCATTATTCTTAGTCTTGTCATTGTGACTTGCTGAGCTAGTTAGCTCATTTGTGCGATGTTGTTTATGTTCTTTTCCAGTTAAGAAGGAACCTGTTGATAGAGAGGATCCCCAATCCAGTGCGAGAGCTAGGGGTCCAGGTTGATCGAGTTAAGCTAGCTAACAGCTTTTAGAATAGTTTAAGCTTATGAAGTTTGTAATAATGTTTAATATTCAGTTGTAAGTTTGAATAGTTGGGATTTGGGTGTTTCTAATATAAGTGTGTGTGTGGCTTGTGTGCATACTTTAACCTCTTGCGATTCATGGTAGTTGGTAAGTAGGGTCACTACATATTATTAATATCTTTATTATTGTTATAGGCAGGTTATAAATAAGGTATGTGTATGTGTGGACCCCAAACTTCTGTCCCGGGTTTGGAGGGCGCCACAATTCTGCATTTTCCTTAGAAATTATTTCTTGATCACTTTCATCATCACTGTAATCACAGATCATCTCAATATTATCAAATTTGAGGCTTTCATGGAAACCTTCATCTTGTAGTCCTTCAATCATCTTATCATCAGACATAACATGTATAGATTCCATAACAATGTTGGTTCTTAAATTTTAGACTCTGTATACTTTTCCAACTGCATACCCAACAAAAATACCTTCATCTGCTTTGGCATCAAACTTTCCATGTTACTTAGTTTGATTCCTTAGAATATAGCATTTGCAGCCAAAGACATGAAAAAAGTTCAGTCTTGGTTTTCTATTCTTGAACAATTGATAAGTAGTCATGCATTTTGCTTGATTGACCAAATAAATATTCTGAGTGTAACATGCAGTATTTATAGCTTCTGCCCAAAAATAAGTTGGTAACTTTGATTCTTCTAGCATTGTCCTTGCAGCTTCAATAAAAGATCTATTCTTTCTTCCTACCACTCCATTTTATTGAGGAGTCCTTGCTGCTGAAAACTCATGCATGATCCCATTTTCTTCACACAAAAAACCTCATTGCAGAATTCTTGAACTCAGTTCCATTGTCACTCCTGATTCTTCTTACTTTGAGATCAGGATGATTGTTGACTTGCCTTATATGATTGATAATGATTTCACTAGCTTAATCTTTAGATTTTAGGAAATATATCCAAGTGAACTCTGAGAAAGCATCCATAATCACTAGGAAATATCTTTTCTTTAATATTGACAACACATTGACTAATCCAAACAAGTCTATGTGCAAGAGTTATGGTGGTTCTTCAATTATAGATTCAAGCTTCTTCATGAATGATGCCTTGATTTTCTTTCCCTTTTGACAGGTATCACACAGTATATCCTTTGAGAACTCAACTTGAGGAATGCTTCTCACTAGTTATTTTCTGACTAACTCATTTATAGTCTTAAAGTTGAGATGGGACAGCTTCTTGTGCCATAGCCAACTTTCATCTTGACTTGTTTTGATGAAAAGACAAGTAATAGAATTTGCATTGGATGAGTTGAAGTTAGCTAGATACACATTTCCTTTTCTCACTCATGTGAAAACCACTTTATTGTTCTTTTTGTTTGTAACAACACAGGTTTCTAAATTGAAGGTTACAGAGTTTCCTTTGTCACATAGTTGACTGATACTCAGTGAATTGTGCTTGAGTCCATCAACTAAGGAAACTTCTCCAATGATGAAATTGTCTTTTGAAACCAAGCCATATCCCACAGTATACCCTTTGTTGTCATCTCCAAAAGTAATACTTGGGTCAGCTCTCTACTTGAACTCAGTGAGCAGGGTAGAATCTCCAGACATGTGCTTTAAGCAACCACTATCCATATACCAAAGTTTCTTTCTGTTTCCCTGCATACATCAAAATCAAATCAAGTTGATTTTGGTACCTAAGTTTCCTTAGGTCCTTCCTTGTTAGCCTTCTTTTTAGTTCTCTTAGGCTTTTCCTCATTTGACTTAGGTGATGAAGATTCAACCTTGGTCATTATAGTAGGGATTTGAGAGCCATTAATAATTGCAGAATTATCATGCACAGGTTGGTTAACATGAAGTGGCATATTATGTGTAAACATGTTATTCCAGTATGGCATACTAAATGGCATTTGAGGCATGCTGAATGCAGCATAGTAAGGATTTTGTGCAAATGGCATATTAGCAGATTGTGCATTCAAATTTTGTGCAGAAATAACATCATAGGCATTGTGGGCATGTTAGGAAATGAGGGAGGTGCATACATGGGTGCAAGAATAGAAATTTGCAATTAACAGATAAATGATTAACACTTCCACACTTAACACAGATTTTTCTGGGTGCATATTTATCAGGTGTGTAGTTGTTATGTTTGTTAATTCCTACTTTCTCATTTCTGCTGTTTTTCCTTTTGGAGTCTGCCTTGACCTTAATTTTCTCCAATCTATCATTCAGTTGCTTTGTTGAGAGATGTCCCACATTAACTCTTTTGTTTTCCTTAACTTGACTTGATTCCCCTATAACAAAGTTCTTGGAAACTAATCCATATTTCTCATTGAGTTTAGCTAGCTTAGCTTTTCTAATTGGTTTCTTTTCAATTGACGGATGTGGTTCCTTGTCTTTCGACGGAGAATCCTTTTTGGCTTTCGACGAATAATCTTCATTATCCGTTGAATCCGCATCCGTTGATAATCCTTCTACCAATACATGATCCAGTTTCTCCTTGTTCTTTTTCCAGGCTTCTTCACAGAATGATTTTATACCTTGAACCTTAGAAATTTGAGCATGTAAATCTCTTGATGACTTCCAAGCCTTGATTACCTCTTGCTCTTGTTCAAAATGCTTCCTCAAACTCTCTTATTTCTTCGAAGATTCAGTCAATTCCTCTTTGGAAATCTTACACTCTAAATTCAATTTCTCAAATTAAACGAATTAAGTTTCTAGCACAATATTTCTCTCACTTAAAAACAGATTATTATCTTTAATTGTTCTGTTTTCTTTAGTGAGTGATTTAAGTGTAACATGCAAGTGACATAATTATGTTGACATGTCATTTATAGCATTATTACACTCATCTTTAGAAAGGTGTGCTAGGTTTGTGGTGATTACCTGATTGCTTGAGGAACTGACTTCTATTTCATCTGATTTAGCCATCAGGGCTTGGTTGACATAGCTTGGTCCTTCATCTTCATCTTCCCCATCTACTGCCCAATCATTTTCCTGAGTCAGGAAAGCCTTCTTCTTTTATTTGAGCAATTTAAAGTATTTCTTTTTATAGTCAACTGGTTTAAACTCCTTTTTTCTCAGAATTGGGCTTTCTACATTCATTGGAAAAATGACCACGCAAGCCACATTTAAAACACTTGAATTTAGATTAACCACCATGTTTCTATTTATCTTGGTTGCTCCAAAGTTCTTCTAGATCCTCCATTTCATCCTGACTGGTACAGTCTTCAACATCTGCTATTAACCCTTTGCCCTTGCCTTCATAAACTCTTGAGTTTGGTGTAGATTCCATAGCTTCAACCTTCATCTCTTTCCCATTATCCTGTTCAGCCACAAGTGCAATAGATCCACCCTTCTTTCTTCCTTTTTCCAACTTCTCATCCTGCTCCATCTCGAGCTCATAGTTTTTTAAGATTCCATACAGTCTTTCCAAAGTAAACTCTTTATACTCTTGAGAGTTTCTAAGAGAGATTGTCATAGGCTTCCATTCTTTTGGCAGAGATGTAAGGAATTTTGGGTTCAAATCTTTTGTTTGGTAGACTCTCCATGCAGCTTCATTGCATTTAGTAGTTTTTGAAACCTACTAAAAATGTCACTTAGAGATTCACCTTCTTCAAAGTGAAAGTGCTCATATTGCTGTATTAAGAGTTGCATCTTGTTTTCCCTCACTTTTTCAGTTCCATCACATATAACTTGAATAATATCTCAAATATCCTTGGTTGTCTTGTAGTTTATAACATTATCAAACATATCACCATCAAGACCATTGAACAGAATGTTCATGGTCTTCTTATCCTTGTGAACCGCTTCAATATCTTCATCATTCCATTCTGACCTTGGTGTTGGGATAGTCTGTTCATTTCCATTAGCATTCTCAACATCAGTTGCTACCCTTTTAGGAACATGAGGACCATTCTCTATGCATCTTAGATAGCTTTTATCTTGTGAGAGTAGATGAAGGTGCATCTTCATCATCTAATGGTGATAGTTGTCTTTATCCAGGAAAGGGATCTTCACTCCAACATCCTTTCTGCTCATATTGTTAGTCTGTTTTGATCTTTAAACTCTTCGTGTGTCAAGATCTTGCTCTAATACCAATTGTTATTCCCAAAAAATCTAACAATAGAATTAAAGAAGGGAGGTTGAATGTAATTCTTTGTTTCTTTTTCAAAATTAAAGAAACTTCTTTATCAAAGTATATCAGTGTGTGAATATGCAAGTGTGCGGAATGAAATATGAATGTATTCAAAATAAAAAGTAATTAAATATAAAGATTTAAAAACTTTCTAGTGGATTGATCTTTCCATCAGAGATATATATTGATTGAGAACTCTGTAATGCAAGAATGCACACAGCTGCTTATAAGTAAATTTGCAAAGTAAGAACTAAAAAATTCTTAACAGATTTTGCCTAATCTATTTCTCAGTACATTTAATCGATTATTATCTACTTTCTACTCTTGGTTTATATATCACCAAGTTCCATATGAAAAATACAAACATATAAAACAAAACATCTAAGTCTTCAACACATGTTTCTTCTTTTCTCTATCCAATATCTTTGTATTTCTTCAAGTAAGAATGGAAATGGATGCTTCTTTGTTCTCATAAACCTAGTTATAGGCTGCCACATTTTTTTTGTATATAATTAACCCATGTGACTGTCAAGTCACTATCAACTCCTATTTGAATTTGTTATCCGTTGAGACTCTATTGATTATCCGTCGAGACTCTATTGGATCATCCATTGATTGAGACTTGGTTCATCCGTCGAAGCCTTGTAAAAACATCCGTTGAAAGTATTTCCAAAGCAGTTAACTCAATTTCATTTATGCAAAATTACAAGGCATCTAATATTTATAATTTGCCAAACTATTTTGCATATCATTCTAGTAGCCAACATGACTTAGAATATCCTACAACTTCTAATTCTCTAAGACATTACAGTATACAGGAATGTGCTAGAAAAACTTATTTAAACATAAGATACTCTTTCAACAGATGATAGAGTAAGATTGTCGGTTGAAAGCTACATACACACTTAATTAAATTTACTAAGGTGTTGTGGTAAAATATCATCAAGCCTACAACATATTCCTAACAGGTTGGAAAAGTGAACAATATAATATATTTATTAAGGAAAATTCTCAGATTGCACTATTTAATACATTTAGAGTAAAATGTGTCAAAGCAGTAGTTGTAAAACTTTCTTTTACATTGTGTATTTCAATATCATTTCTATAATTAAATGAAGTAGTTTTTCTGAGAAATGAAAAGGGTGTTAAGCTCTAAGGTAAGGAGGAATCGCTAAATCAACTTGGTACTAAGACGAGACAATATATAATTTTTTAATGAGTTTATAGGTTATGTATAATTTTATAATCCATGTAAATTTACTAGATAGGATAAGTTTTGCTGAGTCATACCAAACTTGTGTCCTTACATTTTGCAATTGACTATATCAATTCCATTATATGTTTCCACCTGTTGTTATATGTGCATATATTTTCCTAAATTGTTATTTTTCATTAATTTCTGTTACATAAATAAACTTGTTATTGAGTTTACTTTCCTAGAAGTATAACACTAATCATTTGAGTACATAGACTATCAACATGTGTAGTGGTTAATATTGAGATTGTATCAATTTATAATAATTTTATCAACCTATACAATATAAATAGATTAATCGGGTAATTATGTACTGAAAGGGTTGTGTCTCTTAAAAATGCCTATAAACACGATTTTCATTTAACATGTAAATATAGTGAACCGGTAAAAGAAAGCTAAAAGTTACTCATTCAAACCACTTGAAGCTTTTATGAAAGTTATTGTGCATGGTTATGAAAATCTCAAGAGGAATAAAACAAAACTCAAGTAGGTGAAAGATTATTAACCAAAGATTTTTTGGATATGCTAGAAGGAGTCAACCTTGTATACCAAACAAGAAAATGCTAAGAAGGATTGAAAATTGTAGAAGTAAAAAACCCCCAATTATTTGCACAGGTGATGGGCCTAAGACTGGCTTGAGAAGATAATTATCAAAATGTTATTCTTGAGATATTTCATACATATGCAACATGATCCTGAAATTATTATAAGAATAATATGTGATGAATAGAAAAAATAGTAAGATGCACCGATAATAAAAAAAGATCACTTTATAATTACATATATTGTAGCCTTATTCTCGACCATTCACTTTTATAATTGCCAATTTTCTAAACTCTAGGTTTTTTTCTGAACATATTACACGAGTTTGATTGTAGCTAGGCTTTTGATAAAGCTTATTTAGGATTTTTCTCAAATGGAAGAGTCATGTGCAAGATTCTTATTTATATTTAATCATTTAAAGCTTAAACTTAAATAACAATTTTATAATACTGCAACCAATTTTTACCTTAAAGCGCATGAAAAATAGTCAAATTTTGTCTGTATCTTTGGTGAAGCTCATTTTTTAAAAGGTAAATGTTAATCCTTGAAAAGAATTTAACCTCTGCGTTAACCAACTTAAATATTGATAAATCTGAAGTTTTATTTATTATTCATTTTTTTATCTTTTCAAAAGACCATATTATTTTCGCTACACGAACTTATATGTATGTATGTATGTATATGTATATATACACACATACATAAAAATAAATATACATACATATATATATATATATATATATATTTAATATGGAAGAACCGTATGCTTTCCCTACTATAGGAAAGTGATTAGTTTTTTCACTATATTACGTGGAAATAGCGAGATCTTCGTGCAGATTTTCATCATATACTATATTAATGAGAAGATGAAAGTAAAAGCTACTATGAGGTTGAGAGAGTGAAAAGCGTAGAACAAATATACTCAATTTTATAGTTTGGTTGTATATAATATGTTAAAAGAATAATATAAGGAATGTATATTCCATCTTGTCCATATGAATATACTCTTTCAGGGTCAAGTTTTTGTGTGTGCGACATGCGATGTTATTCTTGTGTGCTAATTTATTATATTTGTTTTATACTTTTATGATAAGTAGATAAAGATCGTCATTAGAAAAAATGATAATATCAAGAAATAAGGTTCTCTTTGCTAACTAAGCTTCATCTGATAATTCAAAATCATTTTCCAACCAATTTCTTTATACTTTTACATGATATAAAATCTTTCTTCTTTTTCCTTTTTATCATTTTGGAAAACTACAAAAATGTACATCAAGATCTCCAAGCTTCAAAAATGTACATAAAGATCTCCAAGTTTGTAAGCATCAGTCGATCCCCGCTTAAATTTTTATTTTGTCCTATCTTTTTAAGTTTGTTGTTTGTAATAGCACATTGGTGTCTCGATAAATATTAAGAGGATTTAGAATTAAAATTAAAAAGATCAATTATTATTTGAAACAAAGAACTAGATGACGAGGAACCAGAATACGCGAAAGTCGAGTTCGAAGAAGCATAAATCTTTAATCAATTATCAGTTCGAAGAAGCATAAATCTTTAATGAATTTTCAGATGCTCATTCCGGACCATAATCAGATGACACACTTTTGGTCGCTTCAACTGTAGCAATTGAGCGAGCCCATCAGCTAGTTGACATAATTCAGTTGACATAACTTTTCTATTTATTTTTTAATTTTATCAGTATTGTTCATCAAGCATAATGCTTCACTTTTGGAGCATATGAATAGGGGCTTTCGAAATTTCTAAGTACTAGGGCATCTTTTTATTTTTACTCATGGGGCATCTTAAATTTGGCTTCAACAAATAACTGATGGGTCAAATTTCACTCGGGGCCTATCCTCCAATACTATGCATGTAAGTCCGCCACTTGCAAATGACCTTATAGTTTTGGTTATTTTCTGAAAAGAATGCACTATAATGACAAACTGATACTTCTTATTAGACTGATATACCCCTAACTTTTTAGACAATGTTAAATTTATTTAATGGAGATACACACAATTTAACGAAAATTCAATATTAATATAGCTGGTGATATATTCTAAACTTGAGTATATCAAGTGGTATAAGTAAAACATAATAAATTTTCCTAGATCATTAATCATGAACGTATTTAAATCATGAAAATGATGGTTTGTATAAAAGAGAAGTAAAGATTGGGAGCATGATTGGAGGTTTGGGTGCATGATTGGTGGCTTGAGATAATTTATTGACATACACTTGTTAATATTTTTTATAAGGCTAAAAGACCCAAAACTAGGCGACAATTCAAAAGGCCCGTCAAATTGAGTTTGAACATTTTGAATCCTAATTAAAACATATCACATTATCAATATTCTAATATTTTTTATTCCATCTCGTTTATCTTTCAAAAAGTAAAAATGAATAGCGCACCTAAGATAATTAACTAAAATTATTTTATATTATCTCAATATTTATATATTTATAAATTATATATAATTAGCTTTTTGATTTAATATGAAAATGTAGGCAATAAACAAAAGGAAAATCACTTTAAAAGAAAAAACCAAAAAGTTTATATTTAATTGAGAAACACTAAATTTCAAAATGAAAAAATACGAAGGTGCTAGGTATTAGAATCTTTAGAATCATAATCACCAAAAACTTATTTCTTATTGATGATAAGAATATTTATTGTTGTTTTTTATTGAACATAAAGGGTAAAAAGAACATACATTTTGTTATATAGACATGTGCTTCTTCCTCATATAGTTGCAGTGTAGTGATAGCCACGGAGCCAGAAAGTAAAAATGGATCCTTTAGCTCCAGAGTCGGCTAGAACTTTTAAAGATGATGATTGGTTGCTGAAAGATGCTTTCGAGGTATCCTACCCTGCTCCCTTTATTTTTTAATTATAAATTTAGTGTCTAGTTTGATGGTACCATGTGAATTATAAGAGATTTAATCTATCATTAATGTTATAGAATCATATGAACTATAATTATACATCTAGATTATTTTCCAAACATGTAAAAGATCGTATAATTGGAAATCTAGTAACTCTGTTGTACTCTGCGTTGGTGAATTTCATCCAATTCTTATTATTACTGTGTACAGGCTGGTACATCATTTGAATCACTTACTGAGGGTGCACTTCAATTTTCTCGGAGATTTAGTTTTCAAGAATTAAAAAGATTCGTGAGATTCTCTTACTTATAATACAAATGCTTCTCTGGAGTTATCTGCTATAGAGGGTATGGAATATAAATTAGAAAAATCTGAAAATAAAAGTAATGTGAAAGATGATGCGGCAAATAGTCATAATCTCATGCTCAAAAGAGTTAGAAATAATGTTTTTTATATTAGAGACAACACTCAATCTATAGACAATATGTATGGACAAACAATGCAAAATCATTCTGCAAGTCCAACATTAAATGATGAATCTCTGAGCCCAAGCCTCCCATTTTTGGAGACTGATAGTGACTTTGCTGCAATTACAACTTTTACCGAATCCTGGGAATTTGAAAAGTTTGGTCCTTATGGCTTCGATAGAGAAACCCTTATAAAATTAGATGAGACGAATTTAAGCTACCCAGATATTGACGTTGGCAATTTTGGAGATTCATTTACGCTTAGCAAAAGTACAATTCAAATAACTTACAAAAGCTTTTTTGAGCTAACTTTTCCAAAATGTCAAGTTGAAGAGAAAGAGTACTACAAGAAACAAGCAATCATACAACAGTTTTGCACCGTTGTGTGACATGTATATTTTCCGTTGTCTATCCAACACTAGTGTGATAAAATACCAGACAACGGTTGTTTTAACACTTATTAGAAGAAGACTTCACAATAGTTTTATAAAACATGTTATAATACAAAAGAGACAACGACGGGCTTAACATGACCATTGTCTGTAAACTTAACAACAACAGTTTTATAAATAAAACTTTTATTCTAGTATGATATACACAGTGGTTTTCTAGCAGGCTTGTCAAACAACAGTTTTTATTTTTTTTCAATCTTTTGTTACAATCCTCCCCACACAACGGTTTCTTTATTGAAGTATTGTCTGGATAATTGTTTAAAAATATATTTATTTTAAAAAATGTATCTTGTAAATCGGGAAGGAATCTCGTTGTCAGGATTGGTACTTTTACTAGATTTTTCTATTCCTGACATGTAAGATGAATTTTAAATTTTTTAATATTTTTTTTCTATGACTAAAGTTGATATATCTTAACATCCATACAGTTGGATTGTCAAAAAAATCATTTTAAAAATTTATCTTGTAAATCGGGAATGAATCTCGTTGTCGGGAGTGATACTTTTACTAGATTTTTCTATTCTTGACATGCAAGATAAATTTGAATTTTTTAATAATTTTTTCATATGATTAAAATTAATATATCTTAACATCAGTACAGTTGGATCGTCAAAAAAATCATTTTAAAAATTTATCTTGTAAATCGGGAACATATCTCGTTGTCGGGAGTGGTACTTTTACTAGTTTATTTATTTTATATTTTTTTTTTTATTTTTTTTATCATAGGGAACCCGCAGCCGCTACCCTTCGAGTGCGAACTGGGTAAACCCCACGGCTAACGCAATAACCTGCAAACCACGTGAACAAAGGTAAACCGTTTAAGCGGCAGACTCTGACTCAGGAGGCATAATCATAATTTCTCCTCCCATGCGATTCAAACCTGTGACCAAGAGGACAGTTATCCCCTCTTTAACCAACTGAGCCAACCCTTGCGGGCTACTAGTTTTTTTTATTCCTGACATGCAAGATGAATTTAAAATTTTTTAATAATTTTTTCATATGACTAAAATTGATATATCTTAACATCTGTACGGTTCGATCATCGAAAAAATCATTTTAAAAATTTATCTTGTAAATCAAGTACGATTCTCGTTATCGGGAGTGGTACTTTTTCTAATTTTTTTTATTCCTGACATGCAAGATGAATTTGATTTTTTTAATAATTTTTTAATATGACTAAAATTGATATATTTTAACATCAGTACGGTTAGATCATCAAATAAATTATTTTAAAATTTATTTTGTAAATCGGGAACGAATCTCGTTGTCAGGAGTGGTGCTTTTACTAGTTTTTTCTATTCATGACATGCAAGATAAATTTTAAATTTTTTAATAATTTTTTTATATTCCTAAAATTGATATATATTAATATCCTTATGATTGGATCATCAAAAATTCATTTAAAAAATTTATCTTGTAAATCGAGAACGAATCTCGTTTTCGGGAGTGGTAGTTTTACTAGATTTTTCTATTCCTGACATGCAAGATGAATTTGATTTTTTTTTAATAATTTTTTCATATGACTAAATAGATTAATATTAACATCCGTATGGTTGGAACACCGAAAAAATCATTTTAAAAATTAATCTTGTAAATCGGGAATGAGTCTCATTGTTGGGAGTGGTACTTTTACTAGATTTTTCTATTCCTGACATGCAAGATGAATTTGAATTTTTTTGATAATTTTTTCATATGACTAAAATTGATATATCTTAACATCCGTATGGTTAGATTATCGAACAAATAATTTTAAAAAATATTTCCTTTAAATCGGGAACGAGTCTCATTGTCGGGAGTGGTACTTTTACTAGATTTTTTTAATCCTGACATGCAAGATGAATTTGATTTTTTTAATAAATTTTTCATATAACTAAAATTTATATATCTTAACATCCGTATGGTTGGATCGTCGAAAAAGTTATTTAAAAATTTTATCTTTTTAATCGGGAATCTCATATTCTAGAGTAACATTTCTTACAACGGTTTTATTAGAAAACTATTGTGTGAGAAATAAAGTTTCTAGAAGGTTATAGAAGAGGCATATAGACAATGGTTTGTATTAAAACATCTTGTACAATATCAACTAAGACAACTTTTTTTTTTAAAATATAAAACCGTTGTGTAAGCATATCAGCTTTTTTCAATCTAACGGCTAATATCTATCTCATTTCAATCAAGGGCTGTCATTTCCACACTTCAGCAATCCGAGTAAAATTTTTTACCACCTATCATGGGGTGCCACCTCATCACGTGCTGCCCATTGAAATTCTAAATGAACTATTTCAAACAACTATTTTATTTTGTTGTATGAAGGTTTCTAAGACAACTCTTCTAAAAACTTTTTTCTGAATTATAGAAAGTAATATCTAAAAGCTTGTACGAGATCAACTAAGACAACACTTTTATTTAACATAAAACCGTTGTGTAAGAATATCAACTATTTTTTGATCTAACATCCGATATCCAATCTCATTTCAAAGAAGGGTTCTCATTTCGCCACCTCAGCAATCCTTGTGACTATTTTACCAGCTATCTCATGGTGCCACCTCAATACGTGGTGCACATTGAAATTCCCCAGACAACTGTTTGCATTCCGTTGTTTAATGGTTTAGAAGGAAATCTTTCTGAAAAACCGTTGTCTGAATTACACAATGTAATGTCAAAAGCCGTTGTCTGAACAACGGTGTATAATCGTTCTATTAAGAATTTATAACAAAACTAAATTCAAAAAATTATTGTCTGACTCGATAAGAGTATACGACATGTACAACAATTTAAAAAAAAGATGGATAATAGTTGTTTGTTCTAGAGCTCACACAACTATTTTTCTACAAAACCAATTCACCGTTGTATGATTTTTTTAGGACGACGGTTTTTTTAACCATTATCTGTCAACCGTTGTCTGATTGCAACTTTCTTGTATTATGGGTCCCGACATATGGCAGTAGCATGGGTCAGTCAACATAAAATTTGATCAAAAAAGTAAAAAATGATCTGGGATAATCTCACAATTTCAGTTTTGGCCGTTATTCGTGAATACCGATCGATTTTAGCTGTATAAGAATGATTTGGCGGTCGATAAGGCCCCAATTCTTGTACTGCAGTCTCTCTCACTTATTCCAAGAATAGGAATAATTTTCTCTTAATATCATTTTTGCTCTCTCCCGAAAAAACACTTGGAGACAGAAGAAAATTTCAAATTATATTTTTTTTTTCTCTTCTTTAAGTGAATATATATATATATACTAAATTTCATATAGTTTTTAAAATGTCAAGATTCGAAAACATGTATGTCAAAAAACATACCATGTATGTTAAAAAATGTATGTCAAAAAATCACCAGATTCGACTACTATCTTATCCCACTAGATCCGACCATTGTCACCAACTCCGAACATTATACCATCAGAATCACCACAACATCATCAATTCTCATTACTAATCACGCCAATCTACATTAAAATTACAATAATTACACACTCCAACCACCACATAAAAAATTTACTTGCACGATAACATCACCCATCACCCCCACCATACACCGCCTTCATCACTACAACACACCACCACATAAATCACTAATATTTAAAATATCATCATTATATAATCACGGAGTAGAGTCTTATCGTTCCAGGTGTCCTGACCGAGCTTCCTCGCGGGCTTCTCAATCACCCTCCTTATCGCATCCGCACTGTACTCCACCGTCATCCCCCTAACCACAGTGAAACCATTCTTCTCCGCCTTAGCATTAACATTAAAATCTCGAACAACACTCATGGGCACATCAGCAGGTGCCTCACAAAAAGCAACCTAGCCCATCTCCAAGATCATCTCCAACAACTTACCATCTTTCCTTGATGGCAGAAAACCTCACTTCTTCGCTATAAGTTTCGAGAGAAGCCTCGTATACTCCGCTTCAGCCTCGGGAGTCGAAAACCTCGGCCTCACACCACCTGTACTCGAAGAATCAGTGGTGCTGCTGCTGACTTGAGTTCTTTGTCCCTTGGGTGCCATTGGGATTGAATAAGACAGAATAAAAGATAAGTGTTTGAGAGAAAATCGTGTTTGAGAATTTGAGAAGTGGTGGAGAAGTTTATGTATAAGTGTGTGTATATATAGGAGGTGAGAAGAGAATTAGATATGGAAAAGAAGTGGGAATTGATTATGGGAAAAGTGGGAATAATGGGTTTGATTTGGAGAGGGAAATTTGGGATGTGAAAAAGTAGAATTTGGGTAGAAATTGATTTTAAAAGAAGTCCCCAATTTTCTCTTCACAACTGCCTTCTATATTTTTTTCTGAATCGGGACCCCAGGGCGGCACGAGCGCACTCATCTTCTGCCAAATCGGCGCGGCCGCGCGCTAGATCAGCGCGGGCGCGCCTGGTTTCTGGAATTCCAGCGAGGCCGCGCGCTAGATCAGCGTGGGCATGCTTAGCTTCTGAAGTTGGCCCTGATTTTTTTTTATTTTTCTGATTTTTTTTATGTCTTTCTCTTTTCTTCTTGCTTCCTCTACCTACTAATGTCCAATATACTTAGGTTGCCTCCCAAAAAGCGTTTGTTTTACGTCGTTAGCTTAACGTAGAATTGCGAGATCAAACAGACAACAAAATGGCACTAACCACCTCGCGGTTTGCTGTGTCACCATAGTAATGCTTCAACCTCTGACAATTTACCTTGAATGCTTGGCCCGAATCATTCTCAAAAATCTCCACCGCTCCATGTGGAAACACAGTTTTGACAACAAACGGCCCTAACCACCTTGACTTCAACTTTCCAGGAAAAAACGGAGACGAGACTTAAACAAAAGAACTTGTTTCCCCGACACAAATGATTTGAGCACTAGGCCCCTATCGTGCCACCTCTTGACTTTCTCCTTATACATTTTGTTATTTTCATATGCTTGAAGTCGAAACTCATCGAGTTCATTCAATTGAAGCATCCTCTTCTTTCCAGCTGCATCCAAATCAAGATTCAACTTCTTTAAAGCCAAATACGCTTTATGCTCGAGCTCCACCGGCAAATGACACCCCTTACCATAAACCAACTAAAACGAGGACATTCCTAATGGAGTCTTGTATGCTGTTCTATACGCCCAAACAGCTTCGTTAAGCTTCAAAGACCAATCTTTTCTCGATGGACACACAACTTTCTCTAAAATGCGCTTGATGTAATATCCCATATTTTCAAATATTATTATTATAAATATTTAGAATTATTTATGTGAATTTTAATGAATTATCTGGTAATTGGAGTTGATGTTTTGGATGTTTATATGTGATATGCTTTGGGTATTCTAATTTTTATATGTGCTAAATAAAATATAGATAATTGTGATATTTTTCTGGTAATTTTTGGAGTGTTATATGATTTTATAATGATTTATGAATTATTAATTATTTTCTGAATAATTACCAAAACTGTTTTATAAAGCCGGGAATCGTTCAACTTCAACTGTTTTTGTGTTTTTACAGCTCGAAACTCTTCCGAAAACTCCTTCCTAACCTAATCTGGTAATTCCGGACATTTTTCGTGTTTTGAATTTTTCGATCCGGATTACGGTTTGACCCGTGCGCGGCCCGACGCAAGATTTTCGATACGATAGTTATTTTGATAAATCAATAAAACCCGTATTCTCGAGAGACGGGATATTTTACATTATTTTAGTATAAAGTGTTTTATAAGAAGCCCGGTTTTGATGATTATCCAAAATTGATACCAAATTATATCATTTTATAGTTACTTAGCGGTTAAGTAATGTATTTTCGATCCGATATGATCCAATGGGATAATCGTTACGTGTTTAAGAAGCATTTATATGAATCGATCCGTAATTTGGATGTGTGTTTATTTGCGTTATTCGTTTTATCTCGTTTTATGTGTGCTAATGTATTTTATGTGTTTTCGGGACTTTCTGTTTATTTAGGAATCGTCTCCGTTTTCAAAAATCAACGGGCCGGGACCCCACTGGGACGTCAAAGCCCACAAAATTCACGTTTTCAATTTTAGAGAATTACTCATATTTCAAATATCCTATATTGTTGTATATTTGAATTATTCGCGAATTTTGGGAAATTGCGTAACAAATTTATATTTTATCGCTTTTAAAATTATTCCCCCGAAATTAGTATTTTTGGGCCTAATTATTTTAATTAGGGTATAAAAACATCCTTAATTTATTTAGAGTATTGATTTTTTGTAAAAATATAAATAGCTGTCCAATTTATTTTTATTCATCTTTTTAGCAAAAATTCAGAAAAATAAAAAAGCAGGAACATAATTTTTGGGGGTAAAATCCAATGTTCAATCTTCATCTCAAGATATCCAGAGATTGGGTGATCCGTTTTTGATGTTCTGATAGTCAAATTGAAGCTTGTTTCAAGCCCTATCTTTTGATACCTGAATCACGATCTGAGGTTCAATATTCTGAAAAATCATTTTTTTAGTATTGATTCGAATTTGATTTTTAAGTTCTGTTGATTGTTGATTGAATTGGAGGTGATAGACAGCTTTAAATTGATTTAGAGAGTCGATTTATGTGTTTACTTGAATTGTTTTAGTCCCGAAATGATATAGGCGAGTTCTTGAGTTTAGTCGATTTTGTTTGATTTTTTTTGGAAAAATATTGATGTTGGTTATGGGTTTTGATCATTTGAACTGATTTGTATGAGCTTTAGCTTCGTTTTGGTATCAGAATCGTTTGATTTGGTTCAGGAATGGCGAAGTTGGGTGTTGGGCCGGAGTTTTTGTTCGAACTCGCCGGATTTTGATAAGAACTCGACGGAAATCATTGAGTTGTGGTTGTGTGATGCATTTTCTGTTTGCCTGGAGTGCGGGGACTGTTTTGAGATCAAGACACGGGCAAAACCGTATCGTTTGGCTGGAATTCGAGGCAAGGAACGATCTCGCTGGAGAACTTCCCGGCGACCGAAATCTGGGAATTCCCAGAAACCGGCGGGAAGTCCGGCCACATTCATAAGAACCCGATAGGGTTCTTCCTGACCCGTTTTCCAGAATTTCCCGACCCGCTTTTAATCCTAATTCCCCCAAACCCTAAATCAATTCATGTTTCTGCAATTTCTGATTTTAAATAAAGCAAAATTCATTGTAGTTTCTAAGATTCATTTCTTTTAATTTCAAAAATCATGTATTGTTATTTATAAATTCTAAAAATGATTTACTTAATTATTATAGATTCCAAAATTTATTTTCTTTTATTATTATTTTTGAAATCCAATTTGATTTAATTATTTATGATTTATTTTAGTTGATTATTTATAAATTTAATTAATTGATTAATTCAATTAATCAATTACTTTTATATATAAATGGTTAAATAAAATAAAATTATTTATAATTAATTCAAATAAATCCTAAAAATTGTTTTTAAGCTTTTATTCTTATTTTATTCGTAATAAATAAACCGTTCGTCCGTTTAATACGAAACGAACGCCTCTAGACTCAGAAAAATATTTTGCTTTCAATAAAAATACTTTCGAGACCCAAATCCTTTTGTTTCGAAAGGTCGCTTGTTTTACAAGTCATTCTAAGTCAATTATTGATCGATAAATCATATTTTTGATTCGATTTCAGTTTTAAATGCACCGAGTCGAATGTTTTGACTAACCGAGTCATATGTGATGTGAATTATGTGATATGTGAGTTATGTGTTTATGTGCTATATGAATTATGTGTGTACATGGGTCAAGAGTCCTGTGTTTGACTGTCTTCTTTATGTGTGGGCTATCGTATGGGTAGACGATAAGGTATTGACGCGCAGTTCGTCGAGTTATTATCGTTTAGATGATTAAAATTATATCTTTTAATTATAGATGCGGATCATTTGAGTTGATCAGGACAAGACGTTGGATAAAGAATGAGATGAAATGGTATTGGATATCTGGCTTCTAGCAATGGCAGGGGCAGCATATCAGTAAAGTGTTGAAAATAAAGACAGAGATGTTTCGAGACAGAATGTCAGAATATATGCGTCATTGTGAGTGTGACTAACTGCTAAAAACCCAAAGACAAGTATCCTTATCATCACTTATTGTTCAAGTGATATTTATTTTGAAGCTTATTATGCAAGTATTGTTTTCCCTATTCAGTTCGTAATAGATAAATGTTTTACAGATCGCTGAATTAAATGATTCTGTTTATGCAAGTACTATTTTTCTATTCTATGTTCAGAATAGCTAAATGATTTTTACTTATCAAATGAATGGGTGTATAAATGTTTTGGGTTTTGAGAAAAATGAGTTGGTTTTGCGAGTATTCCTACCCAAGTAAATGGGGGAATAAAAGTTTATAAGGGTGTCGAGTATTATGACCCTCTCAATAAAATGTTTTAAGATTGGATGGTTGCATAAGAGCCCGCGGAAGCGGTCCAGCCGAGAGTTAGGTATTATACAGGATATAATACCAATAGGCCAATATGTGCCTTGGTGCCCCATTTGTTTAGTTGGATATGCTTAGGCATACCGGTGTTGCTCCGCGGCTGATCACCGGCGGCAACACACTGTCGTCCGAGGATTCCAATCTAAATTATTATATTGTTTTTGATAATCTTATAAGGAATGTTTTATCAACTGTTTTCATTTTGAATAAAGGTGGAATACAATTTTGATCCGGTTGCTGATTGATGTTGATATTTAAGTTGTTGTTAAATATCAAATGTGGTATTAATACAGATGATTGATGTTGACTTCCATATTTTAGCGCGGGTAGATTGTGAGCATCAAAGTTCGTATTGATATCTAATTTGATATGACAGCAAACTAAGCATTAATTTGAAGAGTTCGGTTTTGAGTAAAGTTTATGATTCAATTGATAATCATTGTTTCATGTTATTGATGTTTACGATATTTCCGTAAACACTGTTTTATGAGTTTTGTTCTCGTCAAGATTCAAAGTATTGCTGAAGCATTTCGCTCAAAAATATCAAAATGGTTTTGAATACAATTAAGGAATCAATTTTGGGGTTCCTCAACTAAATTTTTATGATTCAGCAATTATGATTTTAAATGTTATGCTCTAATGCAGATGTCAGTTTTATATCAAAACGACCCTATATATATGCTATAATGATCTTGCTGAGCATTTCTTCCGCTCATACTTGTTTGTTTTTAAAATTTAACCTCTAGTGAGGATTAGCTTGCCCTGTTTAGCTGCGAAGTTCGAGGAAGCAAAGAAAAAGCTCTTGGAAGGTGGTTGGTCCAAGTTTTGCGGGCTAGTGTAAATTTTATTATGTAAAGTTGTTTATATTATATTATATTATAGTTGTATATTTTAATTGGGCCTAGTATACTTCTTTTCGAAATTATACTAGGGGGTTTAGCTTTGAGATTGAGAATTGTTGAAAAGAGTTTCAAAAGAAAGTGAAAAACTTATTTGTGGAATTTGGATATCTTGTTTCTAGAACTGTAACCTTAAAAGATCTTGGATTAGTTTGGGGTCATAAATGATAAATATCTTCCGCTGGCATTTGTTTATTAATTAAACAGGTTAATTTGGATTGAAGTTTTATAGTGACGACCAAATCCTCTGACCCCGGATTTGGGGGCGTTACAGGTTGGTATCGGAGCTGAGGTTATAGTAAAATAGAAACGAGAGTGTGTAGGAGTGTGTGTATAGCTATGTGAGGACGTTTGAGCTCATATCGAGTTCCTATTGGACTATCGGATATAGTACCAACGAGTAAGTTAAGATAGGTGCATTCATTTGAGATGGTTGTGCTGAACTGGATGGGACTCTGGGAAGCTGCAAACTTCTATGGTGGAATCTTTCGAGGCTACTACGATTTGACGACGATGAAGATTATCGATATCTTTGGAACGTGAAGAAGTGTCTACAATCGGATGACGAGTCAACCAAAGAGTTTAAATAGAAGATAAATATTAAGACCTTGGCAATACCTTCTCTTTTTATAATTTTTTTGACTTCTCTCAAAAGAGGTATATGTTAAAGGATATATTCCTTAACACTCGTTTAATCATTTTGTGCCATAATATTGTTTTCTGGATTTCATTTTCCTCCAGAAATATCACCTTTGAAATCTTTTCAGTTTTATTCATTTGAGTTTGAATTCCTCTAATGCTCTTTTATTCTGACTGAGATGAACAACCCTAACTATAGGGGACACAAGGTATACCTGTCTATGTGATAGGAGTTGGATGGGACACCATCACTTGTGTGTCTTGTGAATACATGAAGGTTAAAAACCTTTAGTAGTGTCTTAATTTGGGCACGCAATACCAAGTTCATTTGATCATATTGATCTCTCAGTTATTCTCTTGCTTCAACAATACTTTTTCACAAATTCAGATTTTATCTCTTTTCTTTTGAAATTCCATGATTTTATCATCTGAAATATTTGAAGGTATGCAAATCAAGTTGGGCTGAGCTATCTTGAACAAGGAGAAGTAGGGTTATGTGATGAGATTATGAAGGACAACAATGGATTGCAATTGGATTAAAATATCAGTGGCGTATACCAAAGTCAGTCTATTTCTTTATTTCTCTCTCTATTTAACTCTCTCTCTCTCTCTCTTTCTTTTTCTTTCTCTTTCTCTCCATCTTTCTTTCTATTCTTCTTTCTCGCAATCGGTAAAAGTAATTCTATTGAAGAGTGGTCAAAGGAGGTGGATGGAACAAGGTGCAGAGTGAAGTTTTCATGATAACTGTGTGGTATGAGGAATTGCAGTGTTATTGGAAATTCTTAGAAAAGTTGCATATGCAAGATTGGAAAGTTGATAAGAAAAAATCCCTTAGTGCTCTCTTCTGCTGATTCCGGGGACGGAATCCTTATAAGGGGGTAGATTGTAATATCCCA